>NC_046658.1:92318077-92342239 GCF_010883055.1 Belonocnema kinseyi | reverse complement strand
AATACAAATTTCCGACAAAAAATACTAACATAATCCGAAATAATTATTTCAAACAACATTGAATTTAAATGTAATGATTTTCATGATTTTTTCCCCTATGGGAAATACAAATTTCTGACGGGGGAAAACAAATATTCGAAAATTTACGGATTTCATTTTTTAAATTTTAATTTACATTATTTTTTTTATAACTTAAATTAAATGCATACATTTTCGATTGTGTTACTTTTTTTCGAAGAAATTTGTTTTGTAATGTAAATTTGTTTTTATGATAAGAAAATTTGGTTAATTTTCAACAAAAAAGATAGATTTTTCACAAAATACATGATTTCAAACCAAATATTTAAATTTTCTTTTTAAGCGTGGTTTAAAAAGAAAAAAGTTAAATTTTCAATTGAAAAGAAAATTATTTAAAATTATAAAAAAAACTATTTTTCAAATAAATATTAAATCCTCAAACAAAGAATCTAATTATCAAACAAGAAACTTAACTTTATACCAAAAAAAGAGGAATTTTTATTCAAATAGTTAAATTCTTTTTAAAAAAAATAATTTTTAACTAAAATATGAATTTTCAACAACAAAATGAATTTTCAACCAAAAAATGAATTTTTAACTAAATAGTTGCATTTTTGACTAACAAGATTAACTTTCTATAAAAAGACGAGTGTTCAAAAAAATACTTAAATTTGAAAACACCAAAAAAGGATTTCAACTAAAATGATGAATCATCAAACAAAAAATTAATTTTTCACAAAATAGTTACACTTTCAACCAAGTAGTTGCATTTTTAACCCCAAAAAAATGGAATTTCTACGGTAAGACAAGAATTTTCAAGCTTGAAATATGAATTTTGTATAGAACAGTTTAATTTATAAACCGAAAATATAAATTTTCAAGAAAAAGGTTTATTTTCAACCAAATAGTTGAATTTCAAAACCAAAAAAAATTAGTTTCCAAGAAAACAATTGAATTGTAAACCAAAAAGGTGGTTGGACTTTCAATGAAAAGAATCGAATTTTCTACAATATAGAGTAATATTTAACCTAACATTTTAATGTACAGCCAAATAGTTGAACTTTGAATCAAAAGAGACGAATTTTGAACCAAATAGATGATTTTTTAACCAAATAGTTTAATTTACATGCCAAAAAGGCGTATTTTTTAAAAGGCAGTTAAATTTTTAAGCCAAAAAGATCATTTTTAACAACAGCAAAAAAAAAAGAATTGGCAACAAAATAGTTGAACTTTAAATCAAAAGAGACGAGTGTTCAAGAAAAAAGTACATTCTCAACCAATAAAGATAAATCAACTAAAAAATATTACTCTTGCACCATAAACGATTAATTTTCAATCCATATGGACGAATTTTTTAAAGGAAATTACGATTGTTAAAAAGAATTGAATTTTCAATCAAATGGTTGAATTTTCAACAACAAAAAGTGAAGTTTTAACCAAACAGTTGCATTTACAACAAATTTTTTATATCCAAAAAGGCGAGTTTTCAACAAAGAAGTAAAATGTCGACCGTGAAAGATAACTTTTTTATGCTATAATTTAATTTTCAACCAATTATTCGAATTTTTAATAAAAAATCATTCCTTTTTAACCGAAAATAGTTGGATTTTCTTATTGGGCTCTACTAATTCAGTTCGCATTAAGGCGAAAAAACTAAGAAAAAGGGAAAGTTTTTTGTAAACAGGGAAAAAAAGAGAAATTCTTTAAAAAGAAGAAACAGAGAAAGAGTGAGAAGACTATAAGAGCATTTAAAATGAATCGATTTTAAACGCTATTAATTAAAAAATTTCTCACTATAAAGCTTCAATGAGAAATTAATGAAGTTTTAATATTTTAAAAGTTTATTTGTGATTAAAATTGAAACTAGGTGTAGAGAACTTTTGAGAAAAAAAGTAGAAAAAGTCGCATTTAACAAAAAAAAAAATAATAGAAAAAACCGAAAGATTCGAGTCCTGCATATTTAGAAAATATTGCTTATTAACAATGAGATTTTAATTTAAATATTAAAGTAGAAATGTTGACATATTTTCATTCGGAACTTATGAAAATTAAGGAAAAAGTAGTTCAAAATTAAAATTGGTAGAAAAATACTATAAGAGCTTTTATTATTAGTCTCTAAGTTGCATTTGCGTCACAACAGCTTGTTATTGTTTTTGTGCTTTGCACAGCTTTTTACTAACAGTGTGGCCATTGACCTGGAAAATCGGGTAAAACGGAAAATTAAATTTTAGAATCACTTTAAATGTCATTTAATATAAAATTGTAATTTTTAAGCTTTTCTTTTGAACGTATATTGTAAGCAAATTTAAATGTTTAATTTTCAGTTCAATTTTGAATACTTCAAATATAAAATATAGTTTTAAATTTGAATGACCAGAAGAAATGTTTTAAAACTAGGAAGAGGCAGAGAATTTTTTTCTCAGGTTAAAGTGGCTACCGCACTAAGAAAAAAATTATACTTTCAATTATACTTTATGCCTTTCAACACTTCATTTTTCATTTGATCATTAATCATTACACACTAGTAATACTACTTGTAATAAACAAAATAATGTAACCTACAACATTTTTTCTAATATTTTTAATTTGGATATTTTTCTGAAACAGCTGTAGGAACGGATGAAATTTCAGAAGAGCAAAAACGTTCTGTAGCTTCAGCACCGAAAACCACGGTTCCAGTAGAAGTGCAACAAATTCCAACAGCTTTAGAAGTTCAAAAAGTTCATGAACAAATTCCTGAACCAGCTCCTGTAACACCTGAACCAGTTCCAAAGACTCCAGTTTCTGAATCAGTTCCGGAATCTCCAGTTTCTGAAGTTGTTCAAACAACTCCAGTTGTTCCAGAACCAGTGCCGGAAATTTTAGTTCCAGAAGTTGTTCAGCCAACTCCAGTTGTTCCAGAACCAGTTCTGGAACCTCCAGTTCCAGAAACAGTTCCTGAAGTTGTTCAACCAACTCCAGTAGTTCCTGAACCAGTCCCGGAAATTCCAGTCGTTCCTGAAGTCGTTCCTGAAGAATTGAAAGCTACAGTCGTTCCGGAAGTTCAACAAACTCCAGCAGTTTCAGAAGCTCAGTCAGCTCCAGTCCCTGAAAAAATTCAAACGACTCCAGTTGCAGAAACTGCAGCAATTCCTGAAGAAACTCAAGAAACGCCAGTAGCTGAACCAGTTCCTGAAACACCAGTACCTGAGCATCTTCAAAAAGAAGAAGCTCAAGAAAAACCAGTCCCGATTCAGGTAGCAGAGTCGGTTTTACATGCAGAGCCGAAAGAATCAGTTTCTCAAGTAACTTTACCAGTTGGTGAAGAAGCTATTTCTTCTATTGTTACTTCAGCTCAGGAATCTGCTCTCGCTGTTTCCGAAGCTCTGATCGACCCTGCAACTTCAGAACCGGCAACTTTAGAACCTACAGCTCCTAAATTTGAAAATGGCTCTGTCGATCCTCAAACTGAAATTCTCCCTTCAGCAACCATCTCATGTACATCTGACACTTCGGAAGGTTCGACTGCCTTATTAGCTCGTAGTCAAAATGTCGTTTCTTTTATTCCAGAACCGATAGAGGTTCCGACAGAAGAGGTTCAACCTAAAGAAAAAACCGAAGAAACTGAAGTACAGAAAGAAAGTGAAGCGCCAACAGAAACTAAAACACCAGAAGACACAAAAGCTGAAGAACCAAAATCTGAACGACGCACAAGTAGAAGTTTTTCAATGGAAAAACCTTTGTTACCTGTCAGTGAATCAAAACTCACAGTTCAAATTCCTCCGCGACAGCCCAGTGAAGTTTCAGGTTCAGTTGAGAAGCCCGAAGAACAAACAGAAACTGCAGCTTCTTCCGCAAGTGGGGCAGAAATACCTGCAGAATCAGAATCTTCAGACTCTCCTGCAAGACCAATCAGATCAAAAGAAATTAAAGCTCCGCCAACGCCAACAATAATTGAGGCAACTCCACCAACCAGTCCACAAATTGAGCCTGAAGAAGAGGCTGAAGGCGACGAAAAAGTTGCAAAAAAGGTGGTGAAGAAAGTTGTAAAAAAACAATCGACTGATGAATCTGAAGAAACTGAGGGTGAATCTTCTGGGAAAAAGGTTACGAAGAAGGTTGTGAAGAAGGTTGTAAAGAAGAAGGAAGGTGAAGCTGAAGGTTCAAGTCCAACTGAAAAGAAGAAGGTTCTGAAGAAAACAACCGCCCCAAAGTCTGCACAGCTTGAAGCTGATAAATCAGTTCCTGAAACTCCTCCTCCTGGAAGTTCTGAAGTTCCGGTTCCACCGAAGAGGAAAGTTAAGACTAGTACAACAACGAAGGAAACGACGAGTAAACAACCTGACACGGAACTGTGATGAAGAAACAAAGAAGAAACGATGATAAATCATAACTGTAATTTTCTACGTAAAAAAGATTTTTAAAAGATTGTTAGAAGGTTAAATATGCGAGCTAGTCGAATATAAATTCTGATTATTTAACTAATTAATAACGCCGTTTTCTCATCCGATTTTTCACGAAATGCGACATTTAGAATTTTTAATACGAGTCATAGACGATCATTAATATTATTTATACTCTGTCTTACGCCAGTTTTTTTATTGTGTATTTTTATTATACTCTTAGATTAGTATTGGCTTTTATTTTTTTGATAATACGTTTTTTGAATTTTAATTATTCATTCTGTTTTGTTAATACTCAGTTTTGCTAGTTACTATTATGAAATAATATTGTTATGCAAATCTCTCGAGTTTTGCAAATAATTAGCTTTATTGAATGTTTTATTTACGCTTTATTCGTTTATATTCAAAAGAGAATATGTTTGATCCTAATGTCTGATATTTTCAATGTGGTATTGAAAAACGGCCTTTTTGAAAAATGTAATTACTTGACACGAAAATATATACTTTTGTACATATGACAAAACATCGAAAATGAATATCTATAGTCATTTTTAAGAAATTAAAAGCACTTCTTGATCCAAAATACCTTTATATTTGAAAAGATTTTTCGGTACTTCGTTTCAAAGATTTTGAGAAGTCATGTAAGGTTCTGTGAAAATTGAGAAAAACAATTATTATTGAAGTGGTAAATATTATAAATTGTTGAAAACTGTTCCAAATTTAAAAATACCAGAAAATTTTTTAAAAATTAATATTAATATAAAATTTTATTTCATACCAATTTCAGAATAAAAAAACTAAAATTATCCGAAATTGCTCAAACTTTTTTAATTTTATTATTTGAAACAAAAAAAAATTGCATTTAAAACTAATGATTTTTTTTTAGAAATGCAAACTTGAACTAAAACCACTAAACCACACAGAACCTAAAATTGTTAAAAATGGTAAATATTCTTTTAAATCCATTTTTTTATATTAAAAAAAATATCATTTTCTGAAGAAAAGCACTAACATAATTCAAAAATTGTTATAACGGTTTTAAATCGTGTTCAAATTATGATAATTGTTGTTTGAAAATACCCATTTTCGATGCGAACCACTAACGTAACCTAAAATTGTAAACAATTTGTTGTTTAAACTATTTATTATTATTTTGTGCCATTTTCTCTTATAATAGATTTCGAAAGTCGCGGGGTTTTCAGAATTTTTCAACTTATTCTTAATTTTTCAATTAAAGCGACGTAAAAACCAATTGCATTTAACAGAAATAATTATTTAGGCCGTTTATTATTATTCATAACAATATTTTCTTATAATAATACTATACAATTGCAGTTTTTTTTCAGAAATTGCAGTTGCATTTTTCAGAAATGTTGTACTTTGTTGTGGCTTTTTAGTTACGAGCAAATAATAAATAAACAGAGAGAATCAGTTTTTAAACAATCTCTTTTTTTATGGAATTTTTTTTTTCTGAAATAAAATAGATACTCGAAATATTCTTCAAATTATCTGCATGGATCATATTGAATGCAAATTTTTCTTTAAGTAGTTATTAGGGACCTTTTTGATTTTAATATAAATATTAACATTTGTTATTTGTCCCTATCTAGAAGTCAAAGGAAAGCTGAAAATTACAGAAAAACCTGAAACTTTTTAGTATTACTCTGAGAGAAGATGGTTATAAAAAATTTAATTCTTTAAACAATTATTTTTATTGAATTGCATAAATTTTAATTTCACAAAGAAAAAAACGGACAAAAAATTAGGAAAAAAACCGCAACTATGTGAAAAGATAATTATTAACTTAAGTTAATTAATTAGGTTTGTTAAATTCCGTGCAATATTACCTCGCTCTAATCGAAAAGTTGACAAAAAATGGAAAATTATATTTTAAAATATGGCAACGGGTTACTATAGAAGGTAGACAATAATAATTTGTTTAAATAATTTGTTGTTAAATTGCATTGTAATTAATACCACGCTCTAATTAAAAAGTGGACAAAAAGTTTTTAAAAATTCAGAAAAAAAACGCAACTATCTATCATTATCATAGAAAAAGATAAAAAATAATTTGCTTAAATAATATTTGATTAAAATTCATTTAATTATTACCATACTCTAATTGAAACGTGGACAAAAACTTAATAAATTTTAGAAAAAACGCAACTATCCAGGATTACTATACAAAAAAAGATATGTAATTATAAACAATACATTTTTAAAGCAATTTTGTTTGTTAAATTGAATTAATTATTATCTTACAAAGTAAAAAATGGACATCTGTTAAATTTAATTGATTATTGGCTCGCCCTAACTCAAAAGTTTAAAAAAGTTTAAAAATTCGGAAAAAACTGAGACCAGAGTGATCGTTTTATTCAAAGCAAAAAATTCCCGGTCATTTCCCGGTTCGAAAAAATTTTTCACGGTCAATGGAATTAAAAAATTCAAACGCTAAAGCTAAAAAATTTGTAGTAAAAAAAAACTAAGCTGCAAATTAAAACGTTTAAAGCGGAACTCTTGAATTTTTAACTTTCAAAATTGAAATTTGATAAGTTTTTAATTCAAAAATGTTTTATTCAATTCCTCAATCATTTAAACGTATAATATGGAAGGTACTAACACTTTTTAATTAATTTAATTTCAAAATCTTGAAAAATCATGTTGTTTACATTTCTCGAATTTTATATTATTTTAAAATTTTTTTAGAACTTCTAAACATCTTTTTAAATTATTTGAATTTTTCTCAAACATTGTTTTAAATCCTGCTAAATTCAACAATTTTCTTTAAAAGTTTTCACCTTCCTTTCTGACCATTTTTAAATCTTTTTAAACATTATCTTAAAATTAATATTTCAAAATAAAAAATAATTTTCAATTTTTCTAAGAATCTTAATAATTTTTTTATTATTTTGAAGCCTTTCATAATTCTTAAAAAACTTCTAAATTTTTTGTTTGAAATTTGCAAAAATTTATATATTTTTTTTGTAGGCTGTGAGCGATTTGTACCAAATTTCGGTAAGAATAGCCGGATTTTTTTCAGATATATTTCTAAATATTAAGTAATTTTTCTTTTTCTGAATTAAAAAATTTCAAATTGAATATTCAAATTCTTGATATTGAAAATTTAAAATATTTTATAAAGTTTCAATCGGGCGCTCACATTTATCTAACTAACAAGACTTTCCAATCGAAACAGTTTAATTTTTCACATTAAAGTCTGAAAATGCTTTAATTTTGAACTGATTCCAAATCGTCTTGTAAGAACAATTATTGTTAAATTTTTAATATTTAAAGTATAGTTCAATTTTGACGATCATTAATTTATATTCACAGTTGATCAACTAAAAATGTTTTTAGACCAAAATCTTCAATTTCAAACGCTTCTAATTTTTAATTGCTTCAGTTTTTTAAACTGCATTTTAAAATTCTTTAAATTAAAATTTATGATTAAAAATTAAAACGGAAAATAGAAAATTTTTTAAATGAAATATTTCCGAATTACGCAATCTAAACTGAATGGTATTATAATCAGGGTGGCGACTCGACGGACGATATAAAACGCCCAGTCGTTTCTCGGATTTTCCCGGCCAAACTTTTCAATTTTCCCGGTAAACCAAAAGCAACATACTAATGCTTTCAGCAAAACACAAAGATTTATTTTAACCTATGACGTTAATTTCAGACATTTAACACCACAGAGCAAATAATTGAAAAATAAATATATTTTTAAACAAATCATTAAATTTCTTACTAAAAAATGTCAATTTGGCACAAAAAATGGAATAGTTAAACTTTCACTTGAAAAAATTAATTCTCAACAAAAAAAAAAACGGATTTTCAAAAATAATAATAGTAAAAGAATGCGTTTTTAACTGGAATAGTTGAATTATATATTACAAAATAATAATAATAGTTATCACTAAAAAGGACAAATTGTCAATCAAAACTTAATTAAATTTTAAATAAAAAAAAGTAATGTTTAACCAAACAGATAAATTTCCAAATAAAAATATAGAATAGTCAACTGGAATAATAGTTAGATTTTCAGTTTAAAAAATTTCTTTTCATCAAAATAGAAAAAAAGTTTTCAATCGAATTACTCATTTTTCAATCAAAGACATGCATTTTTAAATAAAATTATGAATCTTTAACCGAAAAAAATCAGTTTTAATAAAGAGTTTAACTGTCAACCAATATTTTGTATTTTCAACCCTGAAAGATAAATTTTCAACTAAAATGGTAAATATACTTTAATTTTTTCCAGAAAAGACGTAATTTTCAAGAAAAAGATTAACTTTCAAAGATAAATATAATTTCCTACGAACAACAAATAGATTTTTTCAGAAAAGATGTGGAATTTAAACGAAATAGTTGAATTTTCAATTAAAAAAGACAAATTATTGTCTCAATTGTTGCATCCTGATCTAGAAATGTTTTTTTTTAATTTGAAAATATGTATTAAATGTCATGGGACTTGCGGAACTTTTAAATATCATTTTTTTTATTCGAATACAATTTGGGGGCGTTGTAAAAATTTCGAAGAAAAAATTTAGAACACCTTATAAAAGGTCCAAATTATATAGGGTAATTTATAGGACCGTAAAGGATAGAATAATTTGATTGAATAACAAACATCTTAATACTAACTTACTTTTCAAGGCCGAAAATTCTCTTCAAAATTGATCAACAGTCGCTAAAATCATACTTGATAATTTGACAGGGTAGAAAATCTAGATCAAGTTCTTCAAAAATCCGAGACATCCACTGAAGAAGTCCGAATTTGTCATAATCCCGGTCGAAAAGAAATTAATTTCAGGCATCTCACACACGAAAAAATACTTCGCGTAAGACAAAATATCTTCATAAGTTGTTCCAAACGTGAATTTGATCCTTGGAACTTGAAATTTGACCGATTTTTTGTTAAAAACATTTAAAAAGAATTATTATGACAAACGGCAAGGACAAAAGACCGAAATTCACAAATTCACCTTGATTTTCCTAAATTCTCACATTATTTTAGCCGTCAGTGATTCCAATACTCGCATAAACTTGAATTTCAATAAAAATCCACGGAAATGTTTCATTTTTCGATCTAAAATTCAAGAGCTCAACGCAAAGTTTTTAATTCAAGGAAAATACGTCTTCAACTAGATTTGACAAGTCGACGCAAGTTGCCCAACGGACGATTTGAACTTGGAACGCAACCGCGAATTTCAAATTGAGGTTATATCAATTTTTCAAATCGTTCTGCCCATTACTTGCGTATTAACGAAAATTTAAATTTCTTATTTAGTTCACAAATAACCGAAAATAATACAAATAAATAGTAACAATGTATTCTATATCAATTTATAAATAAATATAATTTAAGCGCAGTGCGCAAACGAGTTATGGAGTTTCTCGCGCAGCTGCGAAATTCAAATCAAAATTTAAAAAACACTTTAAGATATCAAATAGAAACATATACCCCATATAAAAAAAAATTACGAGCATTTTCGATTAATTTCTGATAATCTAAATGAAAAAAAAAGTCAGTTTGAAATATATATTTTTTAGTCTGGTTCTTTGCACGAGCATACGGACCTGCGACCTGCGTTTCGCGAATTTCGCAATGGCCGCTCAGTCCAGTAAAGTCAGTTTGGAGGGTTTGGAGTGAGTGACAGGCGACAGGTTTACATTCTCACCCTATAAAGCGTGAAATAATGTGTAATTTCGATTGATAAAAAAGGAAAGCGTCATGATTAAGGAAATGGCGAACGACGAGGCCGTTCAGGCAACAAACGATGATGCCAGTGATAGTAAAAGGTACGCGGTTCAGTGCGGATATTGGTCGGATCCATTTATAAACTTTTTCGTCAAGCAAACTAACAAGAAAACTCCAGAAATTAATCGCGGATATTATGCGAGAGTCAAAGGAATCGAAGTGTTTGTCGACAAATTTCTCAAGGTGAGTGACCGCTCGATGGAAATTTAAAATCTAGGATTTGAGCATAACCTCGAAATAGGCTTTCGCGGATACAGCTGATCCGCATGAAACGCTTGAAACCTTGACCTGGCCCTGCCCTAATTTCGCGACGCGATCTTCCTTTATCGAAGATTCACGATATAGGTCAGACTCATGCTATTTCTCCAGGGAATATAATGTTTTTCGATGCTGAGTTAAAAATAAAGATTTCCGGTCTCTGGAGAGCCGAGTTTGTCTTTTCTTTTTTTTTTCTTATCGGTTCTAATTGCTCGTTCTCTTTTGTTATTATTTTTTACTGAAAGCGAGGATTTTTCCTTTGTTGTGACTTTTATCGACAATGAACGACTTTGATTTACTGTATTGTTTGAACTTAGTTTTATACCCGTTATTTGATTGTTTCTTGCATTATGAGTGGTTTAAAATGGTACAATTATAATGTTTTTTGTGCGGCGCAGGTTTAATTCGCTATTGTACCGGTTGTCATTATTTGAAAAAGAAAACCGGCAAGATATATGGTCTTAAATGGTTTTTTATTGTGAAATACATTTTGAAATATTGAATTTACACATTTTTTACGGCAATAATTTAGAATTTAAAAGGTTAAAAATTAAACAATTCTAGATTAGGTAAAATTTTGAAAAGGGCAATATTGAAATGGAATTAAAAAAGCAAATGAACTCGTATAATTTCTAAATAAAACCGTTTAAAATTGAATAATTTGAAGTTGAAAACTTTGTTATCAGAAGCTCTCCAAATTAAAAAATTTCATAATATAATTTTCAAAATTGGATAAATTCATTGGAGGGATGATATTCTTTAATTACAAATTCGAAACGCTCAAAATTGAGCAGTTTATTTTGAATTGAAAAATCCCGAAATTAAATTATTTTAGGTCAAAATTTTGTAACTTGATTCATTTAAGATTCAAAGGAATTGAAATTGTATTATTCATAATTAAAATGCTAGTTTTATGATTGTTTTTTTTTTAACTTTTTAAATATGAAAAGAGTATCGAGCCCTCTTTGAAAAGGGTAAAATTCAATTCTTTGTTTTACATATTTTAAATTATTGTTAATTTAAACAAATATTGTTATATAATAGATTACATTTAAAGTAAAAACAAAATAGTTCAATTATTAACCAAATAGTTCATTCTCAATACAAAAAAACGATTTTTTTCAAATAGTGTTTAATTTTTAGTTAATTTTCCACCAAGAAAGATGACTTTTTTATCATAAAAGATGAATTTTCTGTTAAAAGACGAAATTTCAACCGGTTCAATTCAACGAAAAAAAACGAGCTTTTAAACAAAATAGATAAATACTCGAACAAAATTATGAGTTTTAATAATCAATGAAGATGAATTTTAAACCAAATAGTTGAATTTTTAACTCAAATATATATTTTTAAACCAAAAATGGAATTTATAAATATTCAGTTTAAAAAATTCATTTGAAAAAATTTGAATTTTCAGCCAGTTTAATTAAAACAAAGTGGCTGCATTTTTAATCAAGTAAGTACTTGAATACTCAGCCAAAAAGATGAATTCACAACGAAAAATGTAATGTTTGACATTAAAATCAAAAACGATTTTAATTTTCAACTAAGCAGTTGAAATTTTAATAAAAAGGATGAAATTTCTACCAAAGAAAGTGAATTTTTAGCTAAAGAAAATTAGAATTGGAAGGAAAAATTATATTTAATGCAAAATAAAAACGTCGAATAACTATTTTCTTAGTTTTTTTTAGCTTTAAAGCTGATTGAAAGTTATTTAAATATATTTTTTCAAGGCTTCTCTAAAAAATTAAAAAAGATTTTGGAAGGTTTTAGATTCGTCAAAAAATAATTTTGAAAATTTGTCGGAATTTTTATTTTATAGAATTTTACCAAATTCTAGGAAAAATTTGTTTTGAAAGATATTTATAGGACTTTTTGAGGTTCGGAAAAAA
Organism: Belonocnema kinseyi; assembly: GCF_010883055.1. Lineage (NCBI taxonomy): Eukaryota > Metazoa > Arthropoda > Insecta > Hymenoptera > Cynipidae > Belonocnema > Belonocnema kinseyi. The sequence goes on along the minus strand of NC_046658.1, from coordinate 92,329,925 downwards.
TTTAACAATAGTTTACAAATTTTTTAAGGTTTTATAAGAGTTTTATTTTTTCAAAATTCTAAGAGACTGACATAATTATAAGATTTTTCAATTTAAAAAATGTTACTTAAATTATAATTTGAAAATAAAAATAATATTTCGTACCATATACATATTTCGAATAACTATTACATATTTTTTATTTTTAATAAGGTTAAATGAATATAATTTCCCGACCTTCCTGTAGGAAATTTCTAGGAATTTTTTTATTTTACAAAATTTTAGGAAAAGTTCGAGTCAGTTTAATTGATATTCAGTACTTTTTAACGCTTGGAAAAAATTTATAAATATTTTATAAATTTTCGAAAATCTTTCAGTTTAAAAAAAATTGTTACCTAATAAAAACATCCAAGTTCCCTTAATATTTTGTAGACTGAATGTAATTATTCCTTAAATTTTCTTAAAATCTTCGAGATTCGTTTTTGACAATTTTATAAATCTTATGTAAGGTTTTAGAATCTTTTTAAGTATTCTCTTAAAATTATTTATTTAATTTCGAAACATTTACCATATCTTTAACAACGTTCTGAAATTTTCTTTAAATCTTCTCATTTTGTTTTGCATTTTTAAAAATCTTTTCAAATAAAAAATTATTTTAAACAATTTTTTGAACTTCTAAATAGTTTTTGAATTGCTTCGAATTTTTCCTAAATATTTGAAAAAGTTTTGCAACATTTTTTAAAAATATTTTGGAATGTCTCCAAAATATGATTGGATATTCTTTTAGAACAAATGTTGCAAAATAAAAATAGTAATATATTAAAAATTGTCCCATAAATATTAAGACAATTTTTTTATTCTCATAAAAGCTTTCAAAATTCCAAAAAGCTTCTTAATTTGTTTGTTTCAATTCTTCAAAAATCTGCATTTTTTTATATTGGTTGAAATCTTTTTAGGTGGGAAATTATTTTTGTATCTTTTCAAATTATTCGAATATAAAAAAAATTCTAATCTTGCGAAATTCTATATTCTTTCCCGAAATTTTAGGAAATAGTTTTAAGAACATTTCAAGCTCCTTAAAAAGCTTCAAAATTTTATTTGAAAACCTACAGAAATCTAAATTCTACTTATCAAAACACCTAAAACTTCGAAATATATTTTGAAATTATTCAAAGTTTTCGTAACATCTTTTCAAATCCTTGCAAAAATGGCAAAAATTGTGTTAAAATCAAAACTTAAATAGTAATTAAGATGTAAGTTTTTTTTCCATAATTTAATTTTTTTATCTCTAAAAAATGTTGAGAAAAGAGATTCTCGTATATTAAATATATTCAAAAATAAAGTCTATCAAGGGGTTATTATTAATAACGAATCATTTACAATTTAAATTTTATCTTTTAGAAATAAATATTAAAAATAAAAATTCCTTGTCTGGAAATTGCGAATTACAAAATTCCATAAAATAAAACAAATAAAAACTGAAAGTAGCCCCTTAAAGTCATATTATATTCACGCAGTATGCAACTAATCAGGTATTCCACAAGAATCAGTTCGAGATTTTCGACAATTTCCTTTTTTTTTGGATAAGATAGAATAATATTGTAAATAGAACAAATCCTAAAACTGTGCATCAAAAAGGAATAATTCGGTTCCAGTTGTCTGGAGGAAAAGGTCAGATTATAAACCTCGGGGCTGGCTTTGACACACTTTATTGGAGACTCAAAGATGCTGGAAACAGTCCAGCGAATTTCATAGAGCTAGACTTTCCCAATATCACCGCGAAAAAATGTTACCACATCAAGAAGCAAAAGCAACTGATAGATAGGCTCAATACCGAAGGTAAATCATTCTCGACCAAATTTTGATATTACCTCCTGAGAAATTGTTTTCTGATTTTTCTCAATGAATTTTGCAGACGGAGAAATTAGATTTTCGACGACAGATTTGCATGCCGCAAATTATCATTTAGTAGGGACGGATCTGCGTCACACCACGGATTTGGCGAACAAATTGGCGCAAGCTGAAGTAAATTTTAATCTGCCTACCTTGTTCCTGGCCGAGTGTGTTCTGGTTTACGTAGATACGACTGCAGCTTCGTCTCTCCTAAAATGGCTTGCTGGAAAGTTCCCGAACAGCCTTTTTATCAACTATGAGCAAGTGAACATGCGAGATAAATTCGGACAAGTTATGCTCTCCAATTTGCGAAGTCGAGGATGTCTTTTGGCTGGAGTTGAGGATTGCGAGTCGCTAGAAACTCAACAAAGACGGTAATTCGCAACCATTTAAATCTTTGAAATACTTTTTAAAAAATCGCTTTTGGAACTTAAAAAAAAAACTGGACCGAAAAACCGGGGATTTTATGAGATCGGGGAAAACCCGGAAATAAGAGTGAATTTATTTTTTGAACCGGAATCTTACAAATTAAAAAAAAAAATCTGTATAAGTTTGATTTCAACCGGTTTTTAAATAATTAGTTGAATTTTTATCTTTTTTGATTATGATATCATTCAGTTTATAATGTGTAATTCGAAAATCTTTCACTTACAAATTTTCCATTTTAGATTTTAATTTTTAAGCGTACATTTTTCAATTAAAGAATTTAAATATGCAGTTTTCAAGACGTAGAAAAATTAAAAATTAGAAGCGTTTGGAATCAACAATTTCGGATAAAACACTTTTTTAGCTAATCAACTGTAAATGTGAATCAATTATACATTTTTAAATTTGAACTGTACTTTGCGATTTAAAAAGCAAATAACAATTGATTTTACAAGAGGATTCGAAATCAGTTCAAAATTGAGGAATTTGTAGATTTTAAAGTTAAAGATTAAACTGTTTACTATTTTTCAATAACGTGAAACAACATATTCATACTCTAAGACTTTTATTAAATTTAAAATATTCTTTTAATCTAGAATTTAAAACTTGAAATTTTTTAATTAAGAAAAAGCACAACTGCTTCTTATTCAGAAATGTTTTACTGTTAATTTAAAGTCAGTAATTAGAAATAACAGGGTGGCCGCTGGGCCGGGAAACGCAGGAAATAACCGGGAATTTTACAAAAGTATTAAAATAAAAATTTTGTCCAACATTGACTGTAACCGTTTTTAAAAAATAATTTTTCAAATTGTGATTTTTATAAATGATTCTTTCATTCAGTTTTGAATGCTTAATTTGAAAATCTTGCACTTTAAAAATGTTCTATTTTAGATTAAAAATTTTTAAAAGAATATATTTTAATTTAAAGAATTTTAAAATGCAGTTTTAAAGGCTTAAAAATTAGAAGTTTTTAAAATAGAAGATTTTTTTTATAAAAAACAGGGTGACCGCCGGACCGGGAAACCGGGAATTTAACGAATCTTCAGAAGTAAAATCTGCCCCAGTTCGATGTTAACAATTTTATAAATAATCCGAAAGTCTTTCTTAAGAATTCAAATTAATAAATCATTTATTGCGACAATTTTTTTTAAAATAACAATTTGCATGATTTATCAATAATATATTTTTAATTCAGAGTTTCAGGGTTTCCTTAATATTATTTTTTATAGTAAATTTAATTAATACATTTATTAATATATTATTTATTATATATTAATTTTTTCAGCCATTAAAAAATATAAACGTGCGTTTCACTATTTTCAACTTAAAAATAAATCCATAATAATATATTCAGAATGAAAAGTTTTTATTAAATTTTATAATATTGTGAGTAAATTATTTAATTTTTATCCCATTTCATTTGAAATTTTTGAAAGTAGAAAAAGAATAAGTATTTAATATTTAGCAATATTTCACTGTTCATTTAAGGCGAGTAAATTGAAACCAAATATTTAAAAGAAAACAATTTGAAATTGAATTGTTTTACATAGAAAGCTTTGAATCTTTGGATTTTCGAAGAACTTTTAGCATTACAATTTTAATTGTTCTATTTAAAAAGTGTTTAATTTATAAGTGAAATTGTTAAATTTTGACGCATAAATAACAATTGGACACTTGTTATTTGCAGAAAAAATTTGAGTAATTTTAAGAGATATTTAGAAGTTTTGAAAAGATTTAAAATCAGTTATAAACTTGAAATTATTTCAAGTAATTTAAATGAATCTACATTTTATTTTAAATTCGGCTGTAAGTATTTGAAATTATTTTAAGTTCTAAATTTAATTTGAATCTTTTTAAAACTTACAAATATCTCTTAAAATTACTCTAATATTTTTACAAATAATAAGTGTTCTATTATTATTTATAAATTCAATTTTTTTTTAATTTTCTGGATTTTCTAAAAGTTATAGAAAAAATTCAATTCATTTTGAAATATATTTAAAAGTTCCGAGAAAAAAATTCAAAAAATATTTTTAATTTGGACTATTTAAAATAAAAATTATTTAACTTCTAATTTAAGAACTGTTAAATTAAAAAAATTATTTTTCAATTTTTAATGTGTCTAGCTTAAAATTACTTAAAACAATATAATTTCGAAAATGATTAAAGTTCATTGCTTGATTCTTTAATTTAGACTATTGAAAATGTTAACGTGGATGCTTTGATTTATTTATTGTTTACAAATTTGAATGGAAAAATGTTTAGAATATACTTTGATTTCTTAAATTTCATTGGCCGTGAGAAATGTTTGTGAACTGCGAAATGACCGGGATTTTTTTTAGATTAAAACGGCCACCCTGAATAATATATTAGAAACTACATTTTGAGCTCTACAATTTTAATTGTTCTATTTAAAAAATTTTAATTTGCAAGTAAAATTATTAGATTCTGATGTATAATAAATATTTAACACCTATATTATTCTTAATATTCCTAACATTCCATTATTCTTAGAAAAAATTCGAGAAAGTTGAAAAGATATTTAGAAGGTCTGAAAGAATTTTGAAAGGCTTCAAAAGAATAAAAAACATTTTTTAACAGTACTAGGAAAATCGAAAATAATTTTCATTTTGAAAAATTAATTTTAAGAGAATATTTAAAAAGATTTCCTAAATTGTCAAAAATTAATATGGAAGATTTTGAAAAAAATGTAATTGTTCAATTTTTAATATTTCTAGCTTGAAATGGCTGAAACTGATTTGTAGCGCAGTTTTTATTACTTTCAATTGAAAAATTTTTAGCTTTAGAGTCTGAATTTTTACTTTCAATGACCGTTAAAAATATTAGCGATTCGGTATTTTTTCTGTGATTAAAATGGCCATCCTGAAAATTATAAGGCATATTTTAAATTTTAGTTGGAGCAATATATTTATGGATAAAATAGAATTAGGGGAAAATATTTCGTTCGTTTTAACGTTTAGAATTTTAGGTATCCAGATTGCCATTGATTTTAATAGGATTTCAAGGAATTTAAAGATATTTACAAGAACTGCAAGCGTATGTCAATAAATTACAAAATTTGTTACCGAATTTGGCGAAATTTCCCAAGCTTTTTAGAGATTTAATGATTTTAGAGCATTACAGAGATTTTACAGATTAAAATGATATGAAGAAATTATTTTTAAATGTTTTAAAGATTGACTAAATTATTAAAAAAGAATCTGGAAGTTTTAAGGACATTTTTTTAAATTTGCAGAATTTTATAAAAATTGCAGGAAAAATTTGGCAATTATCTTTTAAAGTCTTTTTAAATATTCTCTTAGAAACTAATTGTTCAAAATTAAAAATCATTTTCAACTTTTTTAGTAATATTTGAAATCATTTCAAGTTTTAATTTAATTTTCAATCTTTTCCAAACTTCTAAATATTTCTTATGATTAAATAATAAGTATTCAATTTTTTTAGAAGATTTTTTATAAAAAAAAAACATTTTTAGTTGATCAGCTGTGAATATAAATCAATTAATAATTTTTTAAACCTAAATTATACTTTGCGATTTGAAAAATAAATAATAATTGATTGATACATCAGAATTGTTAGGAAATTTTTTTAATTTTGCAGGGTTTTCTAAAAATTCTAGGAAGAATTTAATTCATTTTAAAAGATATTTAGAAGTTCAGAAGAAATTCAAAAAATAATTCTAAATATGAAAGAATGTAAAGCAACTTCTAGATTTCTCAAGATTTTGAAATAAAGTTTTGAAGCTTTTCAAGGACGTTTAAACTATTCAGAATGAAAATAATTTAACTTCTAATTTTAATTATTAATGTTTCTAGCCAAGATGAGAAACGTTCTACAAAACAGCTAATTTTTCAAACCGAGAATATAAATTTCTAATAAAAAAGTCAATCTTCAACGAAAATATAAACTGTTAAGAAAGTATTTCAACTCTAAACCAAAAAAGTCGAATTTTCAACACTAAAAATATGAATTATCAACGAAAAATGTAATGCTTGATATTTTACAAAGAATTATTTTAGTTTAAAATAAGAAACATTTAGATTTAACCAACAACAAAAAAAAATCTCAGAAAAATACATAAATTTTTATGCAAATAGTTGAATTTTTAAGCAAGATAAATAATTTTCTACGAAAAAATATAATTTAAAAAAAATGTTGTAAATTTTCAACTAAATAGTTTGAAAAGTGGATGTTATGTTATTCCAAATTTTATTTTATTGATGTTTCATGTATATTTTTTTCAGTTCTAAAAGTTTTTAACTAAATAGTTGAAATTTTTAAATTAGAAAGATCGATTTCTAACAAAAATTGGAATCTTTAAATTTTCATTTCAGATAATTAATTAAAAAAAAGGAAACGAATTTTCTAGAAATCATTTAATTTTGAGGCAAAAATACGAATTTTATAAAAATCGTTTGAATTTTTAACCCGAGAATAAAAATTTTAAAGGCAAAAGTTCATTTTCAATCCATCAGTTAAATTTTTTTTTTAAATATTTAAATTTTTAAAGAAAATTTCCTTTCTTATCAACAAAAAATTATCACTTCTAAGGAAATCGTTTAACTTTTAATCAAGAACTTGAATTCTCAACCTAAAATATGCATTTTTAACGAAAAAGGTAATAGTTGAGATTAAAAAAATTAAAAGAAAAAAAAAAGATTTAAAATTAAAATGAAAAACAGTTTAACTAAACCATGAAAATGAATGTTTATCCAAATACTTGAATCGTTAACGAAAACAGATTCATTTTCAACCAAACTGTTGAATTTTTAACAACAACAAAATTAATTGTCTGTCTGTCAAAAAAATGAATGAAAAAATACATAAATTTGCGACCAAATATTAAAATTTTTCTATCATTTTGTTGGAATTTTTGATTCCAAAATACGAATTTTCTACAGAGCTGTTTATTAACCAGTCAGTTGCATTTTTAACAAAAAAATGTAATATTTCTAAAGAAACTTTAATTTTGAAACCGAAAAGGTGAATTTTCAATAAAATAGTTGAATATTTAACAAAAAAAATTTGTTAGTCATAAAAGCAACAAAAAATTCAATAAATTCAATCAAGTTGAATGTTTAGATAAATCATTTATTTTTTAAATAGAACAGAGAATTTTTGACATGGAACCGACATTTTTTAATAGAATTAAAACTGGGATTTCGAATTTCTGAATTTTCATTGAATATTTTTTATTTTTCTGAATATTTCTGAATAATAATATATATTTGTTCGACATTTTTCTTTGGGAATTCACCTTTTTTCTTGAAAATTCAACTACTTGCGGTCAAAAGCTAAACTCTTTTGTTAAAAATGATTTTTTTGTTGAAAGATTCATCGTTTTAATTGAAAATTCATATCTTTTTAAAAATATAACTACTATGTTGAAAATTAAATTTTAAATTAAAAATGTAACTTTTCCAGTAGAAAATTAAAAATATATTTCTGAAAATTCGACCTTTTTATGAGAATTAGATATTTCATGGAAAATTCAATTATTCTATTTTGGGTTGAATATTGATCTTTCTTTGGATGAAAATTCAATTATTTGGTTAAAATTTAATATTTTTATTTAAAAATTAAACTTTTTTTAAAACTCATTAAATTGTGGGAGATTCGTCTTTTTTGTATAAAATTAATCTCATTGGTTGAAAATTTATCTTTTTGTTACCTTTTCTTGTTCAAAATTGAACAATTAAACCGTTGAAAATTAATTTACTTCATTAAAAATTCACGTATTTTGCTTTTAAAAAATCGCCTTTTTTGGTAGAAAAGAATTTTTTTTTTGAAAGTTAATGACCTTGATTAAAAATTCTTAGTTTTCGATGAAAATTCAAGAATTCCAGTTTAATATTCACTATTTTAATTAAAAATTCATCTTTTAGGTTAGAAAAAAATTTACTTGGCTGACAAATAAACTCATTTTTGAAAATTATTTTTTTTTTTATTGAAGATTCATAATTTTAATGAAAAGATCATTTCTTTGGTTGAAAAATAAGCTTTTTAATGGAAAACTGTTTTTTCTTCTGATAAAAAGGAATTTTTTTTTACTAAAAACTCATCTATTTCATTGAAAATTTGTTTCTTTTTTGGTTGAAAACAATTTTTATCTTAAACTGAAAATACTATTCCAGTTGAATATACCATAATTTTAGTTAACAATTCATTTTATATGGGAAAATTAAGTTTAATAATATTCTCTTTGAATAGTGTTAGAAAATGGCACTTTTGTGGGAAATTTTGTACTTTTTGTCTCCTTTTCACTCAGTGAGGTGCAAGTTAACAAAAATAATTCTTTAACAATTTATTATTGTTTTTCTTTTAGATAATTGCTGGAAATTTAAAAGGGTTAAAAAATATTTTTTTTTTGTTTGGCTTTTATTTATATGAAAAAAATAGTAGAGTGAATAATTTTTAAAACAAATCATTTTTTGATAATTCTTTGTGTTTGACAATTCTTAAATTTGGTTAAAAATTCGTTTTAAAGCAGTAGAAAATGAATCTTTGTTAAAAAATTCTTACTTTTTAGTTTAAAATTCACCGTTTTGAATACAATTCTTGTATTTTGTTTAAAAAATCGTTTTTTTTTTTTTGGTGTAAATTAATATTTTTGTTTCAAACTTCGTCTTTTTTATTAAAAATTCACCGTTTCTTAAAAATGGTTAAAGATTCTTCTTTATTGATGGTAAATTAAGCTTTTTGTTTAAAAATTCTTATTTTTGTTGTTGAAAATTCACCTTTTTGAGTACAATTCTTGTATTTTGTTTAAAAAATCGTATTTTTTCTTGTTGTGAATTAATATTTTTGTTTCAAACTTCGTCTTTTTACTTGAAAATTCACTGTTGTTAAAAATTCGTCTTTTTTGGTAGTAAATTAATGTTTTTGTTTCAAACTTTGTCTTTTTAGTTGAAAATTCAACTTGTTGTTTAAGAACTCTTAAATTTTATTAAAAGTTCGTCTTTTTTGGTAGTAAATTAACTTTTTTTGTTAAAAAATTTTGTATTTTTAGTTAAAAATATACCTGTTTCAAAAGAATTCTTGAATTTTGTTTAAAAAGTTACTTTTTGGTAGTAAATTAATCATTTTGTTTAAAAATTCATATTTTTTATTTAAAAAATTTGAACGTAACTTTTGTAAATTGTTAAAAATTCGTATTTTTTGGTAGTAAATTAATCTTTTTGTTTAAAAATTCTTATTTTTTAGTTGAAAATTCAGCTTTGTGTTTGAGAATTCTTAAATTTGGTTAAAAATTCGTTTTAAAGCGATAGAATATTAATCTTTTTGTTAAAAAAATCGTATTTTTTTCGTTGTAAATTAATATTTTTGTTTGAAACTTCGTCTTTTTAATTGAAAATTCACCGTTTATAAAAAATGGTTAAAAATTCTTATTTTTGGTAGTAAATTAATTTTTTCGTTTAAAAATTCTTATTGTTTTGGATAAAATTCCACTTTGAGTTTTGATCAATCAAAATGATTGAATTTTGTTAAAAGTCGTCTTTTTTACAAGTAAATTAATATCTTTTTAAATAAATTCATCTTTTTTAGTTGAAAATTTAACTTTTTGTTTGAGAATTCTTGAATTTTATTGAAATTTAATATTTTTTGGTAGAAAATTGATCTTTTTGCTTAAAAATGCTTATTTTTTAGTTGGAAATTCAACTTTTTGGTTAAGAACTCTTAAATTTTATTAAAAATTCGTCTTTTTTAGTTGAAATTTTAACTTTTGGGTTGAGAATTCCTGAATTTTATTGAAATTTCATCTTTTTTGTTAGTAAATTTATCTTTTTGTTTAAAAAGTTCTGCAAAATTTTAAAATAATTTTAAATTTGAAAAAGTGTGAAACAACACAAGTGTGAAACAACATTTATAAACTATTTAAAATGGAAATAATAAAAATTTTAATTTAAGAAGTGTTAAGTTTATAAAAAAAATGTAATCTTTTAATTTTTAATGTTTCTAGCTTAAAATAAGTTAAAATGATATAATTTAATTTTTTCTAAATTGCTATTTATATTTTTTGGAACTAAATCTGAATCTTTAAACTCTACAATTCATAAAAGTTTAAAAAAAAATTGGGTTGACCAGTTTAACTGCATTTAATTATAAATTATTTAGTCAAAAATTGTTAGTAGCTTCCATTTTATACATGTAAATTATTGAGCATTTGAATGTAACATTTTTTAATTGAAAAACTTTGAAACTTAAATTTTAAACGTCTTTTAAAATTCAAAAGTTCCACTTTCAATGCTTTAATATCATTTAATAAAACTTTTTCATTTATTCCTTTGTATTCTAGTGTGCTCTACTTTGTCCTCTTTTTTCAAACTTTGCTATCCTACTAAATCATTTTTTTAAATAAATTTTTGTTGTTTGACTTCATTTTTCAAAGCTTTTTCCCCTACTTTTTGAATATAACTTATGGTCACACTAGAAAAAAGGAAATTAGAGAACGGGGAGAGGGCGCATGGGAATAGGCCCTGCAATAAACATAATATAATTTTTTTAATACGACGATTCACCCTAATTAATTGTATATTTTCTTTGAATTTTTTCAGCTTTTCAGTGAACGGCTGGGAAGGATCAAACGCGTGGACGATGGTAGAAGTCTACGATTCCCTCCCCGAGAGCGAAAGAATTCGCATTGAACGTATCGAGATGCTGGACGAAAGAGAACTTCTGACTCAACTTTTGCAGCATTATTGTATCGCAATAGCTTGGAATGGATCGATGTTTAAAAATCTCTCGATAGCTCAGGGTTAGTCCTACCCAACCTTATCAGTTACTCCAGGTAGCGACGTTATTTCTTTATTATCGAGGCTCAGAACGGAGTCAGCGTAAAACGCAAAATTTTTTCTTTTTTCTGTTTTTTCTTTTTTCTACTGAGCCAGCTCTGAAGTAGCTCGGCTTGTTGCGTCCTTTCATTAAAAAAAATCGTAAAGTGCAGTACAGACTGATTTAATATTTATTATTTAAGTCCAACATTTAAGAAATGGAGGGAATTTAAAAGCAGACACCATAGAAATAGGAGGACTGGTTAAATTAATTTAATCAATTATTGTATCTGTGAATACATACTCGCTTCTCTCACTTCCTTTTGAGAAAGTAAACATAATTCGAAATTCAAGTCGGAAAACTCAAATTGAATGCGAAAAATATATGAAAAAATATATTTTTTAGATATTGCAAGTTCCCCATAGACTTCTGAATTTCAAGCGTTGCACAATCGTTCGAGTTCTCTTAAAACTATGAAGATATTTCGTAGTAAATTAAAAAAAAAGCTTCTGATTAAAAGCTTTATACAAAATGATCTTGATTCTGGTGGAATACTTACTGTGATTGTTTTCAACTTTAAAGTGCTATTCTGAATTTGAGCCAGCAGCTCAAGGTTCAAAATCACATAGTTTTACATAGTTACGATAACTAGAATTGATTTGTAATCTAGATTTTGGATATTTAATCCTGTCTTTAAGACAGTTACTTCGAGAAATTATTACATTTAACTTAAAAAGGGATAGAAAAAAATGAAAAA
>NC_046658.1:92286504-92317977 GCF_010883055.1 Belonocnema kinseyi | reverse complement strand
AAAAGTTCTCAAGTTCTCTAGGGGGATGAAAATGGAGGGATTGGTTTGTTAAAAAATTAAGTGCAACGAAAGGAAAAGGTTACAATTCAGGAAAACTTATTATTAGTAAGAACATGTTTAGAAACTCCAAACTCGTCAAGATTTTATCTCAAGTCGATGCTTTTACACTAAGGTGGTCCAAAAATGCATTTGAAATTTTTTTCTCAAATTATTCATGCCCCCATTTTTGGTGTTATCCAGAGTAAATAAATGTTTTTTTTTAACAAACAGAAAAAAAAAAAATTTTCCGCAAGCCCCGTTAAGTTTAACACGTATTTCCCATTAACAATTTTCTTCAGAATTGGCCATGGAATACGAAACACAAATGACTTTTTAAATATCACAAAAAAAATATTCTAAAAACCCCCAGGGGAAAATTAAGTTTAGTGTGTTTTTGGTACTGATTATAATTTTTTTGCGATTTTTAAATACTTATTAAATATTTTTTAATAATTTACTATTTTTTAAATAATAGTCTCTTTGAATAGTGTTATGAAATTGCACTTTTGTGTAAAATCTTTTACTTTTTGTCTCCTTTTCACTTCGTGAGGTGCATTTTGGTTAAGAAATCTTGAATTATATTAAAACTTCGTCTTTTTGGTAGTGAATTAATATTTTTGTTTAAAAATTCTTATTTTTTAGTTGAAAATTCTACTTTTTCAACAAAATTATTAAATTTTGTTAAAAAATCGTATTTTTTTGGTAGTAAATTAATCTTTTGTTCAAAACTTCACCTTTTTAGTTGAAAATTTCACTTTTTGGTTGAGAATTCTTCTATTTTGTTAAAAATTCGTCTTTTTTAGTAGTAAATTAATCTTTTTGTTTAAAAATGCTTACTTTTTTAGTTGAAAATTCACCGTTTTGAACAGAATTCTTGTTTTTTGCTAAAAATTTGTATTTTTTGGTAGTAAATTAATATTTTTGTTTCAAATTTCGTCTTTTCAGTTGAAAATTAAACTTTTTGGTTAAGAACTTTTGAATTTTATTAAAAAATCGTCTTTTTCAGTAGTAAATTAATTTTTTCATTTAAAAGTTCTTATTGTTTTGGATAAAATTCCACTTTTTGGTTCAAAATGATTGAATTTTATTCAAAGTCGTCTTTTTACAAGTAAATTAATATCTTTTTGAATAAATTCATCTTTTTTAGTTGAAAATTCAACTTTTCGGTTGAGCATTCTTGAATTTTGTTAAAAATTCGTTTAATTCGGTGGAAAATTAATCTTTTTGTTAAAAAAAAATATCTTTTTGGTTAAAAATTTGACTAGGTTATAAAGTTAAATGACTCTCTAAAATTAAAAACAACATTTCTTTCTTAAAAATTAAACTTTTTGGTAAAGAATTCTTGAATTTGATTAAAAATTCGCCTTATTTTTTGTGAATATATTTTTCTGAAATAAAACAGATGTTCGAAATATTCTACAAATTGTCTATATGGACCATATTAAGTCTAAATTTTCCTTGAAGTAGTTCAAACCATTATGTTTTTTAATTTGCATAAATTATTATCGTGCAAAAAAAAGCCGAGAAAAAGTTTAAATTTGCTGAAAAAAACCCACAAATATCTATCATTACTATAAAAGAAGTTTTTAAAAATATGAGTTTGGTAAATAACATTAATTATTACCTCGCTCTGAATGAAAATTTGACAACAGGTGGAAAATTTCAAGAACAAAAAACGACAACTATCTAGCATTACTAAATGATAAGATAAAAAATAATTATTTATTTAAATATTTTTTAAATTACATTCATTATTACCACACTCTAAGTGAAAAGTGAAATTTTTGTTGGAAAAAATCGCAACTTTCTGACGTTATCGATAGAGCCTATTAGTGAAAATAATAAATTGTTTAAACAATTATTTCTATTAAATTTAACTAATTATTGCCTCGCTCTATTTGAAGAGTTCAAAACAAGTTGCAAATTTGAAAACTGCTACTTTCTAACTCTATTCTTAGAGGAAATTTCTATAAATAATAATAAATTGTTTAAAACATTTTTTTTAACATCAAATTATCAATATAAAATAATACCTTATATATTAGAAACCATCTGTATTAAAAAATCCGGAAAAAAATTATAATCAGCGTGAATAATTCGAAAAACCCAATTTTTAACTTAGGGGGTTTTTTGTGATCCTATAAGACAAACTAATGTGGCTGAAATTTAAAGTTTTTTTTTATTCATACTCTATGGTTAATTTTAAACATATATTTTTTATTTTAACTCGATTGACCCTATATTGGCGATTCTGAATAAAATTTGCAAAAAGATTTTTTTTTTAAGAAATACGTGTTAAGTCATTAAATATAATTGTTAAAGAATGCATTTATTTTTCTTTGGATTTTGAATAGTATATTTAATATTATATATTAAATATAATATATTTTACATAAATCGGGTTCATATTATTGCTATATTTTTAAACGAGTCAGTAGATATGAATTATTTTACACATAAATTTCCATTTATGCACACTGTAATTAATTATCGAAGTAAGTTGAGTCTCAGTTATTTTTGAATTAATTTTAAGTAAGAAAATCTGAACAGTTCTCGATTAATTCATCAGACTGTCTGTGAAAATTCTGAGCTTGTACACCTGGAGTAATTGTTATATTTTTCTTGGAAATTGTCGGATGCAATCATTGTCGCAGTAATTGTTAATAAGTGGATTATTCACCGTATCTGCATGTATAAAGGAAGACTACTTTTTCATACTGCTTTCAACGATAATTACGTATCGCTAAATTGAAGAAAAAAAACAACAATTCGTTAAGACACGTTATGTGAATTGCGAGTTAAAGTTTGAGCCAGCAAATTAATCTAAAGACTTCCACCGAACAAGAAAATTGATTTCTTTTTCCTTTCATAAAAAATTGAGCACTTTTCGATATTAAGCTTTGCCAATTCGATCGCTAAGAATTTTTTCCATCCGTTTTCAATCTCTTGCTTCGCGAATAGAAACGAATTAAAATAAGTACTTGAAAAAGGATACTGAAAATCATATGGAGTTTTCTAATTTGAAAATCAGGGTGGCCGCTTTAATCGACGAAACAAAATTCCCGGTTTTTGCCAGGTTCGCAAAAATTGTTCACGGCCAATGAAATTTTAAAAATGAAACACTAAAGCAAAAAAAAATGTTGTATTCAAATGCTCAATAATTTACGCGTATAAAATTGAAGGTACTAACAGTTTTCAATATAAAAAAATATAAATGTACGTTATAATTTTCAATGCTCTAAATTAAAAAATCAATGAATGAACTTTAATATTTTAAAAATTACATAATTTTAAGGAATTTTAAGCTAGAAAAATTAAATATTGAAAAATTGAAAATTTTTTAACTGAATACTTCTGAAATTAGAAATTTAATTATTTTCTTTTTAAATAGTTTAAACATCCTTGGAAAACTACAAAATTTTATTTCAAAATCTAGAAGTTTTTTTTAATTTGTTTTAAATTTAAAATTATTTTGAAATTTTTTTCAGACTTTCTAAATATCTGTCAAAATTAATTGAATTTTTTCTACAATTTTCAGAAAATCCTGCAAATTTTAGAAAATTTATTTACAATTTGGATGTATAAATAACAATTGAACATTTTTTATAAGTAGGCGAAATTTAAGTAATCTTAAGAGATATGTAGCAGTTTTGAAAAGATTCAAACTTAATGTAAAACTTGAAATGATAGCTTAATATAAAACAAAATACAGATTTTCGCAGATTTTAAACAAAAAAATTAGATTTTTTTCAAGAATTGTGAAAGGCTTTAAAAGAATAATAACATTTTCTTGAGATTCCTAGGAAAATTAAAAATAATTGTTTATTTTGAAAAATTATTTTAAGAGAAGATTTAAAAAGTTTATCAAAGATTTAAACAAAATTTTCAAAAAAGATTCTAGAAGATTTTAAGAAAACTTTCTAAAATTTGCATGATAAGTTTTAATCTTTATAAAACTCCTAAATATCTTTTAAAACAACTCAAATTTTATTCTACAAATGTTCATTTGTAAATTATACACCAAAATTTAAAATTTTCACTTAAAAATTAGGCTTTTTTCAAATACAACAATTAAAATTGTAACGTTCAAAGTTTAAATGCTCTTTGAAATTTTAACGATTCCAGGCTTCCTATGTCAAACAATTCAGTTAAAGATTCTTTACTTTTAAATATTTGGTTTCAATTTCCTTGTCTTAAATAAAAATTCAAATATTGCTAAATATTCAATAATTAATCTTTTTTTTTAATTAAAAATTTCAAATTGAATGAGTTAAAAATTGAATATTTTCAACTGAAAAAATATTAAAAATTCAAAAAAAAATCCTTTAATTAATAATATATTATTATATATCACATTTGTTAAATTATTTTCAAATTGAAACCGTTTAAGTTTTAACGTTAAAATCTGAAAATTTTTAAATCTTGAACAGATTTCAAATCGTTTTTGTTCACTTTTTATTACTTAAAGTATCGATAAATTAAAAAAAAAATGTATTCATTTATCAAATGAAAATTTTTTTTATCCAAAATTTTCAACAACAAAGGCTTTTATTTTTCATTTGTTCAAGTCTTTAAGAAAGCATTAAAAATTCTTTAAATTAAAAGTGTAAGTTTAAAAATAAAAATTTTTAATGGAAAATTTTTAAAGTAAACAAATTTTGAATTACGCATTGGAAGCTAAATAATAGCATAATTGAAAACCATAACGATTCAACTAATTACTTAAAAACTGTTGAAATCGAAATTGGACTGATTTTTCTTCTACAAATTTGTAAAATTAACAGGAAAAAAAAATTCACTGTCATTTCCCGGTTCAGCGGCCATCCTGAAAATGAGAAATGGCTGGGTGAAGAGTTTGGATCTCAAACTTTAATTTCTGGAAGTTGATTTATTCGTTCGCTATTACTTGATGTTTTTGCATGATGATTTTGAAAACGAAGGAGGAGATAATTATAAATATTTCGTGTGCTTCCATGTCGGTGAAAATATGTAAAAGCTGTTCAAAGATCAACCCTGCTGTTATCTATTTTTTTCTTCTCTTTATAATTGATTCGCAATTCAGATCAAATGTAAGAAATCGGTGATTCCCAAAAAAATGTTATATATTCTCGTCAACTTGCAGTTGGTCTATGTGATATTTTTTCTGTAAATTCACTTTGGTCGGAGAAAGCTGTAAAAATACGTCTTTGAACATCGTGTGATGATTTATTCTAATATGTAAACATTTATTTTTAGTATCCTGTGACTGGAAATAAGTAAATAATAAGAATAATAATATTAATTAAATAATAAAGATTTCGAAATCTAAATTCACTCACTCGTTTATTTACAAAGCCTCTATTTTACATTTGATAAAAAAAGTCAATTGAGAATTTCTCTAAAGATTGACTTTGCTAAATTTTTAATACATTATACATATCAATTTTGGTTTTAAAAGAGCGTAAAAAACATTATTGAAGGCACTAATGTTAAAAAAATACGTAGAGGTAATTATGACACGTTAGAGTCCACCCTCTTAACCTTTCTATTTTTATAGTGTTCTGTTAGTTGATTTTTAATAATTTACAAATTCTCTACATAACAGATAAATTTTTTTTTACAAATCGTATCATGCTATTCACATTGGTTTGGCAAATTGAAAGCTAAAAATTAGATTAAGGTGATACCTCTTAAAAATTGAGGGGATTTATTTGAACACATCCGCCGCTTTCACACACGTTCCTTGAAATTTTTCCTAATTTACTGAATACGTCTAAATGTTTGCCACTGTTGACGACTTTCATATTATAGGCGATTCGACTTGCTGCCTAAAATTGGGGAAAAATTTGATTAAATTTTCAAAAATGTACTGTAACCAGGGTGTCTATCCTGCCTGAATTTTTTGTTTGATTACAATATAAACTTGAATAACAACTTTTCTTCGTTTGTAAAAGTAGCTTTATATCATTTTTTTTTAAATTAATTTTTTTTAACTGAAAATTTAACTAATATATGTTTGTTGTAAATTGATCGGTTTCAGTTGAAAATTCAAGTTTCTGGTTCAAAATTCATGTATTTTGTTGAAAATTCGTTCTCTAATGGTACAAAATTAATCTTCTTGTTTGAGCAATCATCCTTTTGCTTAAAAATTCAACAGTTTGTTTCCATTTTTTTCTCTCTCTTTATCGAAAAAATATTTCTTAATTTCAAATTCAACTCATTTTGAAAAGTCGTCTTTTTTTATTGAATTTAACTGTTTTGAAATTGTATTTCAAAGCTTTAAGATTTGCCTAAATTCATAGGTAAAAGGAATTTTTATAATAATTTGATTTTTAAATTTGAAGTGATTGATTAATAAATTATTTATAACAATATAGATAAATTTTATAGGCACCAAGTTTGGCAATAAAAATTTTTTTTTTTTATTTAAAAAAAATTGTTAAAAAGAAAAATTTGTTTTTAAAGCCAAATTTTTTGAAGAAAAAATACCATATTCATCATTTGAATTGAAAATTTATTGTTCTGGTTGAAATTTGTCTTTTTCTTTAGCTGACAATTAATTTTTATAACTTAAAATTTAACTATTTCAGTTGAATATCCCATAATTTAACTATTCAATTTTTTGTTGAAAAATTATCTACTTTAGTTGAAATTGCATATTTTTATATATATAAATTAATCTACTTGCTTCAAAATTCATCTTTTGGTTGAAAATTCAATAATTCTAGATAAAGATGAATCATTTCAGTTGTGATTTCATTTTTTTAAGATTTAAAATTGAACTATTCCAGTTGAAGATTCATCATTTCAATTGAAACTTTCTCACTTTATTTGAAAATGCCGCTATTTGTTTAAAATCTGTTATTTAAAAATTGAAAACTTTAAATTTGGATGAAAAAACATATTTTTTTAAATTGAAAATTCGACTTTTTATACAAAGTAATCTTCTTTGTTGAAAAATCATCTTTTTAGTCGAAAATTCATCTTTTTGGTTTAATATTCACCTATTGTAGTTGAAGAATCATCACTTTTTTATTTGAAAATTGATCAGTTTGGTTGAAAATGGACCTTTTCAGTAAAAATTCAACTATGTGGTTGAACATAGGTCTTTTTTAGCTGAAATGTCAACTATTTTGTTAAAAATTTATGTCTTTTGTTGAAAAAATGTTTTTTTTTTGTAGAAAATTAATCTTTTGCTTTGAAAATTAAACTTGATGTTCGAAAATTAATCTTTTTTAATGAAAATTTAAATATTCCAATCAAATATTCATCATTTTAGCTGAAAAGTAATTTTTATCGTTGAAAGTTAAACTCTTTCGTCAAAAATTCGTCTTTTTGTATTTAAAATTAACATGGTCAAACTGAATATTTAATATTTTAGTTAAAACTTCATCACTTGGGTTTAATTTTTTTTTTACAATTAATTTTTATAACTAAAAATTTAATTTTAATTTTTTGTTGAAAAATGATATTTTTCAGTTCCAAATTCAACTACTTGGTTGAAAATTGATGTTTTTTAGTTGAAAAATTTGACTATTTGTTTGAAATTTCATATATTTTGTTTATTGTTTTTTTATTATTAAAAATAAATCTTTTTGGTTGAAAATGCAACTAATTTGTTGGAAATTCATGTATTTTGTTGAAAAATCCGTTTTTTCTTTTTATACAAAATTAATCTTCTTGTTTGAAAATTATTTTTGCTTTCGGAAATTAATCTTTTCGATTGAAAATTTAAGTATTCCAATTAAATATTAATCATTTTAGCTGAAAATGATTTTTTTTGTTGTTACAAGTTAAGCTCTTTTGTCTAAAATTCGTCTGTTTATATTAAAATTAATCTGTTCCAGTTGAAGATTTATTATTCTAGTAAAAATTTCGTCACTTTGGTTTGACATTTTTTTTGTCTGGAAAATTAAATGTTTTAATTGAAAATTTAACTTTCATTTTTGGTTGAAAACTGATATTTTTCAGTTTAAAATTCAAATATTCAGTTGAAAATTGATACTTTTTAGTTGAAAAATTCGACTATTTGTTTGTGATTTCATATATTTTGTTTGTTGTATTTTGTTGAAAAGTTGTCTTTTTCATTGAAAACTAATCTTTTTGGTTGAAAATGCAACTATTTTGTAGAAAATTCATGTATTTTGTTGAAAATTCGTTTTTTTTTAGAAAATTAATCTTAAAGTTCGGAAATTAACCTTTATGATTGTAAATTTAAGTATTCCAATTAAATATTCATCATTTTAGCCGAAAATTATCATTTTTTTGGTTTGAAGTTAAATTCTTTTGTTTAAAATTGATCTATTTGTATTAAAATTAATCTGCTCCAGTTGAAGATTTATTATTTTAGTTACGATTTTATCACTTTTCGTATAAAAATTAATCTTCTTGTTTTAAAATTCATAGTTTTGGTTTAATATTCACCTATTGCAGTTGAGATTTCATCATTTTTTATTTGAAAATTCATCAGTTAGGTTGAAAATGGATCGTTTTAGTAGAAATCCAACTATTTCACTCAAAAATTGTATTTTTTAGATGAAATTTAAATTATTTTGTTGAAAATTCATGTATTTTCTTGAAAAATCGTTTTTTCTTTTTTGTAGAAAACTAATCTTCTTGTTTGAAAATTATTTTTGGTGTTCGAAAATTAATCTTTTTGATTGAAAATGTAAGTATTCCAATTAAATATTCATCATTTGCTAAAAATTAATTTTTTTTTGGTTAAAAGTTCAACTCTTTTGTTCAAAATTCATCTTTTTGTTTTAAAATTAATCTGTTCCAGTTGAAGATTTATTATTTTAGTTAAAATTTCATCACTTGGGTTTACTTTTTTGTTGTCGAAAATCAATTTGTTTAACTGAAAATATAATTTTTTGTAGAAAACTGATATTTTTCAGTTCAAAAGCCAACTATTTGGTAAAAATTCGATTTTTTTAAATTAAAAAGTTCAACTATTTGTTTGAGATTTTACACTTTTTTTTGTTCCATTTTGTTGAAAAATCATGTTTTTGGTTGAAAATGCAACTATTTGGTTAAGAATGTATCTATTTTGTTGAAAATACAATTATTTTACTTAAAAAGTTAGGACTTCGCAGCGGCTTAAACTGAATTTACTAAAGAACTATGAAAAATTATGCCTGGAAAAATCTGAGATATCTGGAAAGAAACTGAAATTTTCAGGGAATTTTTTTCCAGGATTTGAGTAGACACCCTTATAATTTATTATATTATTACTGATAAATGTTTTGTTTTTTTAATGCAAAAGTACTTTAAATAAATATAAACTTCCTACCTCTGTACACCAGGTTTGGGTCATCAGAATTTCGTGCTGAGCACTTGGAAGATTTTTTGTGGCTGACAAAGTTGCTCTGCTTAGAACTACAGACATCGTATAAGTATCGATGGCAGCTTGTGCTAATCTGTTTAAAACGAATTGCTCTTCGACTATTCCTTTTCCGTATTTGATCAGAGAAGATTCTATCGTTTGTCCAAACGACTCTATACTCTGGAATAATATTAATAATACGGATTTTATTTCTCTCGAAAAAAAAATGGTAAAATCGGCAATTTCTGTAAAAATCACTGTAAATATCCAGAATAATCAGGGCCATCCCTGTAATCATTTTTAAAAATAAAAATCCCTAAAATTTTTAAACAGATTTTAATAATTTGCAGGCATTTTGAAGAACTTTTAAGATTTTAGAGTAACTTCAAAATTCCAAAAAATTTTCAAGAGCTCAGGGTAGCCGTTTTGACCAAAGAAGTAAGTTCTCGGTCATTAACCGGTTCACAAACATTTTTCACAGTCAACAAAATAAAAAAATTAAAATTTTAAATCTAAACATTTTTCCATTTGAAGTAATAAAAAATAAATCACAAATTAAAGCACTGAAAGTGGAAATCTTGAATGTTGTATTTTTAAAATTGAAGTTTAAAAGTTTTTAATTGAAAAATGTTGTATTCAAATTATCAATAATTTACGTGTATAAAATATAAGCTAGTAACATTTTTCAACTGAAAAACTGTAAATTAAATGCAGTTTAACTGCCAAATTAGACATTTTAAAACATTTATAAGTTGTAGAATTTACGAATTTCTTAACTGAACGATTCTTGAATTACAAGTTATATTATTCTCGTTTTAAATAGTTTAAACATCGTTCAAAAGCTTTAAAATTTTATTTCAAAATCTTGAGAAATCTAGAAGTTGTTTAAAATGAATTTTTTAAATTCTTTCAGAACTTCTAAATATCTTTTAAAGCGAATTGAATCTTTTCCCTACGCAAAGTTTAAAAAAATACTTCAAATTTTTATTTATTAATAACAACTGAAAACTTATTATTTAATTTTCAGAGGTATCTGCAGGTTTGAAAAAGATTCAAAATTAATTTAAAACTTCAAATTATTTCAACGAACAAAATTCGACTATTCGTACCGACATTTCGGTGCAAATAGCCACAGAAGCCTCAATTAAAATTATTACAATTCCTAGGAAAACTGAAAATGATTTTTAATTTTGAAAAATTACTTTAAGAGAATATAAAAAAAATGACCAAAGTTTTCCTACAATTTTTATCAAATCCTGCAAATTTAAAAATAATAACTTCAAAATGAAAAATCATTTTCAATTTTCTTGGGGATCTTTCTTGGGGAAAAAATATTTTAGACTGAAACAATATTTTTAGTTTATTAAAAGCTTCTAATTACGAACGTATTATTATCCAGATATTTCAAAGTTGAAAATAGTTTATCAACTTTGAATCAGACGCTTGTATTTTTGAATTAAGACTTTGGAATTGAAGCCGTTTATTTTTAACGTTATCTGAAAATTCTTTAATTTTGAACGGATTTAGGATCATTTTGTAAGATCAATTATCGTTCACTTTTTAACACTTTAAATATAGATGCATTAAAAAATTTTTTTTTTATATTTACATTTGATCAAGTAAAAATGTTTTTTATCCAACATTTTCAACTTCAATTGCTTTTAATTTTTTACTGTTTAAGTCTTCAAGACAGCATTTTAAAATTCTTTAAATTAAAAATTTTAAAATAAAAATGGATTTTCCCGGTCTCAAAAAAATCACGGTGGAGAGCTTTAAAAAGTATCAAAGGATTTCAAATGTATGCTTGGGTATTTTATCAGATTCCAAGTAATTTTCAATTGATTTCCATAATTTTAAGGGATTCCGAGGGATTAAACTAATTTTAGTTTTTTTTTTTTATATAAAAGTTAATGGAATTTTCAGGAACTTAAAAAAGTTTCAAAGAAATTTGAAATATTTACACGATTTAAAAAATTCCGAAGAATTTTCAATAGATTTAAATAATTTGTAAGGATTCCAAATGATTAAAAAAAATGTTAGGGTATTTTTAAAAATTTCAAGGAATTTTCCAGAACTTCAAAAAGTTTCAATGAATATGAAATATTTTCGGGTATTTTAAAAGATTCCGAAAAAATTGCAATAGATTTCAATAATTTGAAGGGATTCTAAAGGATTTAGAAAAATTTTTAAGGGATTTCAAGAGATTTTTTTAAATTATTTGAAATAATTTAAGCTATTTTAAAAGATTCATTCTGAGGAATTTTCAAGAGATCAAACCTTGTCAAATGCTTCAAGATATTTTAAAAGATTTTCAAAAATTTTGATTTTAAAGGTTTTTAAAGAAGTGAAGGGATTTCAAAAGATTAGAAATATTTTTGTGTATTTTAATATATACCATGGCATTCTCAAGAGCTTTTAATCCTTTCAAGGTATTTGAAAAGATTTAAGGGTATTTTAAAAATATTCAGACAAAATGTAAAACCTTTAAAAGAATTTGAAATATTTTATTAGATTTTAAAAAGATTCATAAGCTTTTTCAATAAATTGAAAAAATTTCAAGGTATTTTGGTTTAAAGGATTCAAAACAAAATTTTATGGGGTTTTAAAGAATTTCGGAAGATGAGGGATAATTTTATAGGATTTCAGTGATTTTAAGGGAGTTTATAAGCAAACGATATAAAAGGATTACAAATATTTTAGGTTATTTAAAAAGATTGCAAAGCATTCGGAAGAAAATATAAAAAATGAAGAGAATTTTACGAATTTTTATGATTTGAAAGGATTTAAACTAATTTTCATGTTGTTATAAAGTATTTTCTAAAATTTTTGATGATATTGAACGATTT
Source organism: Belonocnema kinseyi (assembly GCF_010883055.1). Classification (NCBI taxonomy): domain Eukaryota; kingdom Metazoa; phylum Arthropoda; class Insecta; order Hymenoptera; family Cynipidae; genus Belonocnema; species Belonocnema kinseyi. The sequence goes on along the minus strand of NC_046658.1, from coordinate 92,305,788 downwards.
TACACTATAAGATTTCCGAGAGTTTGAATGATTTTAAGGGAACTTTAAAACCTAATATTTTTTTTAAATTTCCAGGATTCTAGAAAATATAATTAGATCTCATTAAATTGTATGAGATTTCATAATATTTTAATTCATTTCGAAGCTTTTATTCACAAAAAGTGAGGGATTTTGTGGATTTTCAATTATTTGAATTCATTAGTTAATTTGAAATTCCCTGAATTCTTATTAATTTATCCGGAATTCTTTTAAATTCGTCTCGAATTTTTCGATTTTTTAAAGTTTTTGTTTCATTCATCCTGAAGGCAAACTCAACTTCAATTCTAATGCATTTTCTCAAAATAAAAAATATATTTCTAAATTTATTTCAAACTTACTGAATCTACTTTTTTAACAATATTTTTGAATTGTTTTCAATTCACTTTAATTTTTTTTAATCCACCACGGATTTTTGAATGAATTTCATCGAATTCTTCTCATTTCCCTTAAATTCCTCTAATTTTACTGAAATCAATGAAATTTTTGGTACTTTTTGAATTTTTTCCAATTCATTTAAATTTAACTTGAACTATTTTTAAGTATTACGAATTTAATCTGAATTCTTTACAATTCACCTGGCATCCTTATCAATTTAACTGAATTAAAAAAAAAATCAAATGATAACATTAGTCACATTATTAATGCGTATTAATTGCTTTTAGTCACTTTTCCCGTTTTTTTTTACTTAGTAAATTAAGTTGAGCCCTGAGAATCATAAAAAATGTATAATTTAAAAATTGTTTTATTCCACTAATGAAAGATTTTATAATACAAATATGGTAAGATCTGAAGTTTTGTCTTTAAATATTAGTGGTAGGAAAAAATGAAAAATAAGTCAGGGAAAAATCAGGTGAGTCAGGGAATTTAAAAAATAAAGTTTTGCGATCATTCTGGAAATGTGGCGAAATATAGAAAAATAAAAAATAGACTAACCTTCGAACAAAGGGCAGCACTATCTGACAAACTCGGATGAACCAAATGACTGAAATTCGGTGGCGAACTAAGTCCCACAGCCCTCGTCGCCCTTTTCGCCGCCTCTTCAACAATTAATCCTAAATTTGCAGCCGGATTTTTGAAAGCTCTTTGCAGTTCTTTCAGATGACTTCCGGCAAACTGGATACCAGTCAAGGCAATAAAAAGACGGAGAATGTCGTTCGTGCCTTCGAAAATTCGGAATATACGAAGATCTCGCAGCACTCGTTCGAGTCCCGTGCCTTTCATGAAGCCCATACCACCGAGAATTTGAATTGTTTCGTCACAGACCCACCACGCGGAATCAGACGCGAATACCTGAAATTATATTACAATTATTATTTACGAGAGGATCGAGCACTCGAATTTAGAGTCTATAATCAGATTTCAATGATTTCAGAAAGATTTCAATGATTTTAAAAAGATCTCGATGATTTCACAATAATTTCAAAGATTGACAAATATTTCACTGAATTTCAAAGTTTTTAAAAATTGCACAAAATTTGCAAAGATTTCATAAAGATTTGGAAGATTTTAAAACGTTCCAAAAAATTGTAGAGATTTCACAAAATTAAATTATTACAACATTTTCATAAATATTTTACAGATATCAACGATTTTAAAACATTCCACAAAATGTAAGAGATTTAAAAAAAAATTACAAATATTTCAAAGATTTAACTAATTGCACAAAAATTGCACAATGAGTTCCATGATTTAGAAAGATATTACGCAGATTTCAAATATTTTATAGAGTTTAAAGATTTCACAGATTTTAAAAGATTAAGAAAAATGCAATGACTTAAAAAGATCTCCATGACTTCACAATGATTTTAAAGATTTAAACAGATATCCATGATTGTACAATCATTTGTAAAGACTTCACAGATTTTGAAGATTTCACCAGAGTTTAAAAGATTTCCAGTGATCACAGAGTGTCACCCATTCACCTTTTGTCACCCATTTTAAATTTGATCACCTTTTGCCAAATTTTTTCAACTGAAAAAGTAACATTTTATTTAAAATTACAACTTGCACACCAAATACAGTTTTTATTACACTTTCGTAATCGACGAATCTTGAACCAAATGATCGAATTTTCAAACGGAAGATATTAAACTTCAATCAGGAAGAGTTGGATTTTCAAACATAATTTTTATTTGAAAATATGAATATTTTACAAGCCAGTTTAACTTTGAAGCAAGGAAGATGAATTTTCAACTAAAAATATGACTTTTCTAACAAATTAGGATTTTTAGACCAAAAGGATGGATTTTCTACCCAAAAATATGTGTTCAATAAATCAGTTGAAATTTTGATTAAAAAAATTACTTTTTAAGAAAATAGTTGAATTTTCAATCAAATAGTAAAATTTCTACCAAGAGATGAATTTTTAGCCAAAAGGTGATTTTTTTTAGCAAATAGTTGAATTTGCCACCCAAAATGACGATTTTTTAAAGAAAAGAGAAATTTCAATCCAAAAAGAATGAATTTTCGACAAAAAAAATGTCTTTTTAACAAAATAGTTGAATTCAGATTAATTCTGGAACAGAAATATGATACTTTTTTGTTTTGTTTTTGATAAAAAGAACTAACTTTCACTTAAAAAAGATTAATTTTGAACCAAATAATAGCTTTTTGGAACCAAGAGATTAATTTTAAACAAAAAAAGGTGAATTTGTAACAATTAAAAAAAAAAAATTTCCACCAAAAGATAAATTTTCAACCAAAAAATATTAATTTTCTACGAAAGTATAAATTTTTTACCAAAAACGATGACTTTTTCAAAAAAATTGTTGAATTTTCACAAAGAGTATGTTTTTGAAGTAAAAGAGATTATTCCTTAAACAAAAATACAATAATAGACTTTTCAAATAAAATTAATTTTCAATCAAAAAAGATCAATTTTCAATTAAAAAATATGAGTTTTTTTACAAAAGTATAAATTTTCAACCAAATTTTTCAAAAAAAATCGTTGAATTTTCACAAAAAGTATGTTTTTTAATTCAAAGAGATTATTTCTTAAACAAAAATACAATAATAGACTTTTTAATTAAAAAGAATTAATTTTCAACCAAACAATATGAATATTCGACCCACAATGATTACTTTTTAACAAAAGACTTTAATTTTCAACAAAATAATTAAACCTTCAACTAAATAGTAGAATTTGTAAACAAACAGTAGAATTTTTAACAAAAAAAATGATTTATTAAAAATTTTACTACATGGTTAAAAGTTGAACTAATTTGTTCAAATTTCATTTTTTTCGTGAAAGATTCATAACTTTAGTTGAAAGTTCGTTTTTTGGTTTAAAAAAATAAAATTCTTTTTGTTAAAAATTTTTTTTTTTAACTGCAAATTCAAATATTTTGTTGAAAAAGTCAACTGATTAATTGTAAATAAAATTTATTATTATTTTATGTTCTCATTTTCAAAATTAAATTGTTTTATAGAGAATTAGGCTTTTTGGCTTGCAAATTCAACAAACTGTTTTTTGTTTTTAATGAAAATTTTGTTGTGGAAATATCAACTATAACATTTTTTGATAAACATTAATATTTTTTGTTGAAAATTCAACAATTTGGTTAACATTATTTTTCATTCTTGACTGAAAAATTTTTCTTGGCAGAAAATTCATTTTTTGGTAGAAACTTCATCTATTTTTGAGTTTTTGGTTAAAAATGCAACTTCTTAGTTGAAGATTTATCTATTTTGGTTGAGGATTAGACTATCATATTGACAATTAACAAATTTTGTATAAAATTCAACTATTTGGTACCAAATTCAACTTTTTTGTAGATAATTCGTTTTTATTGTTGTTTTTTTAATTGAAAATTAATTTTTCTTGATCGAAATTCATCTACTTAATTTTTTGGTTAAAAATTGAACTTTCATGGTTTAAAAATGCAGGCTATTTATCTTTTTTGCTTGAAAATTTAACCATTTAGTAACGGATTTAACTAAGAGGTAAAAAATTGAATGTAAAGGTAAAAAAAATAGTTCTTTTTTTTGAAAATTAGTTCTCAGTGGAAATGTAAATACTCTATTTTTCAGGGTGTCCGTTTTAATCGGAGAAAAAAATTTCAGAAAATGCAATTATCTTTAAGATTTTACAGATATCTCAATAATTTCACCATGGTTTAAAATATTTAAAGAGATCAATGATTTTAAAGATTTACAAATACTTAACAGATTTTAAAGGATTAAAAAAAAATACAATCATATCAAATATTTCATCAAGATTTCACAGGTTTCAAAGATTTTAAAACATTTTCCAAAAATGTTTCAAATTTCACAGAGATTTGAATGATTTCAAAAATATTTCAAAGAATAAAGAATCTCTATGATTTCACCGTCATTTAAAGTATTTAAAAAGTTCTTTATGATTTCACAATTATTTAAAAAGATTTCGCAGATATTAGATAATTCACAGAGTTTGAAAGATTTTACAAAATTCAATTATCTTAAAAATTTCATCAAGATTTCACAGATTTCAAATATTGAAAAAGTTGTCGATGATTTCTCCATGATTAAAATTTTTTTTGAAGATTTCACAAAATTCAATTATTTCAAAGATTTGAAGGATTAAAAAATATCAATAATTTCACCCTGATTTCAAAAATTTAAAAAGATCTCAATGATTTCTCAATGACTTCAAATATTTAAAAAGATCTCAATGATTTCTCCATGATTTCAAGTATTTAAAAAATTCTCGATGATTTCTCCACGATTAAAAATTTTTTGGAAGATTTCACAGATTTTAGAAGATTGCAAAAAATTCAATTATTTCAAAGATTTCAAGGATTACAAAATCTCAATAATTTCACTATGATTTCAAATATTTAAAAAGATTTTAATTATTGCACAATGATTTTAAAGATTTAAAAGATTTCAATGATTTTAAAGAGATTAAGATTTTTTTTTAATCTTATAAATTCCCTACTGAGACTTCATTGGTTGACTTTTAATTTGCTGAATATTATTTGCCAATGGTGACCTGTTTAAAAAAAATCAACTTTTATAGAAATTTTTTTATTTATTGAAATGTTGATTTCATTCAATTTGGAAGATAATTTTATTTGCAACAATTGCCTTTTCGACTGAGGAAATTACCTTATTAAATGTTGAAAATGGAAGAAAATTGATGATTAAATCAATAATTCAGCAGTTGCAATTTTTTTTGTTAAAAATGGAAAAAAATTTTCTTTAATTTTCAATTACTGAAGTTAATAAAGAAACGTTGCTATCCATAAAAAAATATGAAAAAGTATTTTCCGAAAACGGGTTACTGTCAAATTTTGTTTTGGTAAAATAATAGTCATCCAATAATTTCTTAGGAGGGAATTTATGAAATTAAAAAAAAAAACCTAAGCCTGATAATCTCTTTGAAACTATATCCAATTTATAAAAATGAATAATTTAATGATAGAGAAGCATAAGTAATGAAAAAATCATTTAATATTGTTTAAAAATACATTTCTTATAAAAAGATTGTTTCTTTTCTGCATCTAAAAATTAATGTTTCATCTTTCCCCTTTTTTCTTGAGAAAATGACCCAATTTTCCCTGTTTCGAGTTTCTTTCGCACATGGTTTCGTAAAAAGATTTAAATATTTCATAAAAATTTCATAGATTTGCAGAATTTTAAACGATTTAACAAAGTGTTGTAGAGTGACCAACCCCTCGATAATTTATTATAGTTTATATTTCCTTTTTCTAATTTATTTTAACAATATTTACCTTAGAAATTGCAGCCTCTAGATGATAATCCTGACTGCCCTGGTCCATATTTCCAGAAATCATATACGCGAGAGATTCCGTGACATACTGAAGAATTGCCATTCGCGATATTTTTTCCTGAATTGCACCGTAATTGGCAATTGTCTTGCCGAATTGCACTCTTTGTGTTGCGTGCTCAACTGCTTTTTTTATGCAGAACCTCTGAGTTCCAGCCAAAGCTGCAGCCATGCCGAATCTTCCGTTGTTTAAAATATTCATGGCGACCTAAAAAATAATATATACAACGAATTCTTTTCAATAAAATAAAAATAAAATAATAGACAGGCACCATATTGAATTTAATATGAAACGCTTACGAGTTAAAATCGAAATATAATATAATATATAATATAATAATTTGAACACCGAAAAGGGACGAATTTTCAATCTAATAGTTAAATTTTTAATTTTCCACCTACTGGCCGGAATTTCCAACAAAATAACTTAAAATTCTACCAAAAACAATTTTGCTTTTAACCATAGAGTTAAATTTGCATCCAAGAGGGATGAATTTTCAACTAAGACCTTTTCTAACGAAAAAGATTAGTTTTAGATCAAAAATAACAAATTTTCATTGCAATAAAGACCAAAAATGTTTATTTTTAAACAAATTAGTTGAATTTTCAATCAAATTATTTTTTGAGAAGACAGTAGAATTTTCAACAACAACAAAATTAATTGTCAACCATGAAAGATGAAAATCAAAAAGATAAATTTTTAACAATAAGTTGAATAGTTACATGTTTCTTTTTGAAAATTAATTCTTAACAAGAAAAAACTAATTTTTAATAAAATAGTTAAATTTTCAACTAAAATGATGAAGTTTTAACAAAGCAGTTGAAATTTTCACCAAGCAGTTGAATTTTCATCGATAAAAGTCACAGTTGATATTTCAACCAAAAAGATGTTTATCCTAAATATTAAAAGCGTTGAATTCAAACGAAAAAGAAGGTTTTTAAAACAAACTAGTTAAATCCTCAAAAAAAACGGATTAGTTTTTAACCAAACAGTTGTATTCTTAAACCAAAAATATTACATTTCTGTCAGAAGAGATGAGTTTTCAAACCAATAAGACGAATTTTCAACAAGAATTAAATTTTCAACCAAGAAAGATTAAAAAGTTAAATAAGAAAAAAAATTGCAAACAAACAGTTAAATCATCTGCCAAAATAATAGAATTTTTAATCCAAAAAGACCAATTTTCCACCAAATAGGTGAATTCTTAAAGAAAAATGTAATAGTCGAATTTTCAACTAAAAACAATCAATTTTCAATTACGAAATTACTTTTCAACAAAATAGTTAAGTCGTCAATCAATAAAATTAGTTTTTAACAGAATACTTTAACTTTCAACCAAAGAGTTTAATTTTCAATACAAAAAGATGAATTTTTAAGGAAAAATGGAATAGTTAAATTTTCAGTTAAGTAAATTAGATTTCAAGAGAAAAACAAATTTTTAACAAAATTGTTAAATCTTTCACGAATAAAATGAGTATTTAACTAATCAGTTCAACTTTTAACCAAGCAAATGAATTTACGACCATAAAAGATGACTTTTTAACGGATTAGTTTAATTTCCAACAAACAAAAAAAGACTTTTCTACCAGAGAAGATTAATTTTTAATCTAAAAGGACGAACTTTCTATCCAAGAAGACAAGGATTCAACAAAAAATGAAATAATGAGATTTTCAGTTAAAAAAATTAATTTTCAACCAAAAAAGACGAATTTTCAAGAAAATAGTTAAATTTTCCTCTAAAAACTATCAATTTTCAACCAAAAATGAAAGTTAAATTTTCAGTTAAAAAAAGTTTTTGGATTTTTAACATAGAAAATTAAATTCTTAGCGAAAATTGTAATAGTTGAGGTTTCAACTCAAAACCATACATTTTTAGACAAAATTAAAACAGCTTAATTTTAAGTTATTTATTTATTTTTTGACCGGGAATTTTACAAATTTTTTAAAATGAAAATTTTTGTCCAACTTTGATTTCAATCGTTTTTAAAATAATTTTTCAAATTGTGATTTTTATAAATTATTCTTAAATTTTTATAAATTCAGTTTAGAATGCCTACTTCGAAAATCATTCACTTTAAAAATGGTCCAATTTCGATTTTTAATTTTTAAAAGAATATATTTTAATTTAAAGAATTTTTAAATGCAGTTTTAAAGGCTTAAAAAATCAGAAATTTTTAAAATCGAAGATTTTAAAATTAAAAAACAGGGTGGCCGTCGGGCCGGGAATTTGATGAATTTTTAGAAGAAAAATCTGCCCATGTTCGATTTTACCAGTTTTTAAAAAATAATTGAAGTGCAGTTTTGAATATTTAGACAATTAAAAGCATTTGAAGTTGAAAACTGTTGATAAAAAACAATTTTATTTTATCAACTGTAAATGTAAATAAATAAATTATTTTTAAAATGGATCTGTACTCTCTAAGTATAGAAATCTGAACAATAATTGATTTGACCAAAAAATTCTAGATCCGTTAAAAATGTGAGAATTTCCAGATTTTAACTGTTTTAATCCGAAAATCTTAATAAGAATTGAAATTAATACATCATTTATTCCGATAATTTTATTTTTAATGAAAATTTGCATGATTTATCAATAATGTATTTTTAACTCAGAGTTTTAGATTTTCCTTTATATTATTTTTTATATTATATTTAATAAATAAATTTATTAATATATTATTTATATTAACTTTTTTTGGCTATTAAAAAATGTAAACGTGCGTTTTACTATTTTCAACTTAAAAATAAATCCAAAATAATATAGTCATAATTAAAGGTTTTTATTAAATTTAAAATATTGTGAGTCCAAATTATTTAATTTTTATCCCATTTAATTTGAAATTTCTTAATATAGAAAAAGAATAATTCTATAATATTTAGCAATATTGTACTGTTTATTTAAGACGAGTATATTTAAACCAAATATTTAAAAGAAAACTATTTGAAACTGAATTAATTTATATAGAAAGCTTTGAACTTTTAAATTTTGGAAGAACTTTTAAACTTACAATTTTAATTGTTCTATTTAAAAAGTGTTTAATTTATAAGTGAAATTGTTAAATTTAGACGCATAAATAATTATTGAAGACGTATTATTTGTAGAAATTTTTTAAAGAAATATTTAGAAGTTTTGAAAAGATTCAAAGTTAATTAAAAACTTGAGATTATTTCAAGTAATTTAAACGAAGTGTGTTAACATTTTTTGCAGAGCTTCTAAATATATTTTTTAAATAATCGAAATTTTCCTAAAATTTTTGAAAATACTGCAAATTAAAAAGTCTTTAAAACCTTCTATAATCTTTCAAAGTGATAAATCATTTTCAATTTTCCTAAGAATCGTAAGAAAATTTTTTATTCTTTTGAAGTCTTTCACAGTTTTAAAAAAAAATTATAAATTTTTTGTTTAAAATCTGCAAAAATCTACATTTTATTTGGAATTCGGCTCTAAATACTGGAAATTATTTCAAGTTCTAAATTTAATTCGAATCTTTTTAAAACTTCTAAATATCTCTTAAAATTACTCTAATATTTTTACAAATAACAGGTGTTCTATTGTTTTTCATAAAATAAAATAATTTTTTTTTTCAAATTTTCAGGATTTTCTAAAAGTTATAGAAAAAATTCAATTCATTTTGAAATATAATTAAAAGTCCCGAAAAGAATTCAAAAATTGTTTTGAATTTGGAAAATTTTAAAACCACTTCTAGATTTTTAAAGATTTGGAACTAAAATTTTAAAGCTTTTGAAGGATGCCTAGACTATTTAAAACAAAAATAATTTCATTTCTAATTTAAGAACTGTTGAGATAAAAAATAATTTGTCAATTTTTAATGTGTCTAAATTAAAATTACTTAAAATAATACTATTAAAATAAAATGAATTTATTATTTTGAAATTGAATATGTTAATGTGGATTTATATTTTTGGAACTTAATCTGAAACTTTGAACTCTATAATTTGTAAAAGTTCTCAGTTTTGCAGTTTATTTGCATTTCATTTAAAATTGTTTAATTGAAAAGTATTAGTACCTTCCATTTGGTACGTGTATATTTTTGAGTATTTGAATACACAATTTTTGAATTGGAAACTTTTTAAATTTTTTTTGAAACTTTTAAACTTCAATTTTAAAAGTTTGGAATTCAAGTGTTTAACTTTGTATGCTTTAATGTGTTTTTTTTTGTTTATTACTTTATATGGAAAAATGTTTAGATATAGTTTGACTTTAAAATTTTTATTGGCCGAAAGAAAATGTTTGCGAACCGGGAAAAAACCGGGAAATGACCGGAAATTTTTTTCTTCGATGAAAACGGCCACCCTGTTAGTACAATTAATTTTTAACGACAAAAAAGCAACAGAATAAAATGAGTTTTTAACAAAATAGAGCAAATTTCAACCAACCAAACAATACAAATTATTTTTTTCAGTCTCGTCAACTGTTTTTTTTTTCTCGAAAAAAAAAAGAAACTTGTGTCGAATTGTGCTAGATTTGTGCTCTATTGTGCCTTGAAAGATTTTCTGAAAAAATTAAAATTTCAGGCCAAAAAAAGAAACAACATATTTATGTCAGCTGCGCCATTTTCTTTGTTGACAAAACGAAAATTGTGCTAGAAACTACTTGATACGCATACATCTGTGCTTCAAATAGAAAGTCGAAATCTTAAAAATTGTTTCAACAAAATTCAATATTTTTTGAACGTGAAACGTGTTTTTGACCAAATTTTTTCAAATATACGAATTTCTAAAATATGAAACTGGTGCTGAGTTCTTTTGTTTTATAAAGAAAAATTATCAAAAAATAAGAGAATTTTCGACCAAAAAGAAATAAGCTTCCACCAAAAATTGTTCGATTTTTATATTAGGTTTCATTAATTTAGTTCGCATTTAATCGAAGTGACGAGAAAATGTGGAAAACGGGGAAGTTTAATTAAAACAGGAAAAAGAGATAAATTATTTAAAAAGCGGAAAAATTTCTGGTAAGAAAATAAAGTTTCGTTTTTAAAAAACGAAATTTTCAACAAAAATCACAAAAGATGACCTTCTTACAAAATATTTATATTTTCAACAACGCAATTAAATTTTCGACCAAATAGTAGAATATTCGACCCAAAAAATTAAGTTTCAACCAAAAATAGTTCGATTTTCATATTGGGTTCGAATAATTTAGTTCATATTTATTCGAAGTGACGAGAAAATATGGAAAATGGGGAAGTTTAATGAAAACAGGAAAAAATGAGACATTTTTCTGGTAAGAAATTAAATTTTCAGCTTAAAAAACGCAATTTTCAAAAAAATGGTTAAATTTTTAACCAATAAAATAAGTTTTTAACCAAGCAGTTAAGCTTTCTACTAAGCAGTTTAATTTTCGATTACAAAAGATGACCTTCTAACAAAATAGTTATATGTTCAACAACAAAAAATTAAACTTTCGACCCAAAAAAATTAAGTTCCAGCCAAAAATAGTTCGATTTTCTTATTTTGTTCGAATAATTTTGTTCGCATGAAAGCAGAGTGAAGAGAAAATTTTTAAAACGGGAAAGTTTATTGAAAGCAGGAAAAAAGAGATAAATTTTTTACAAGTGGGAAAAATTTTGTGGTGAGAAAATAAATCTTCAACTTAAAAAAACGCAATTTTCAACAACATGGTTACATTTTTAACTAATAAAATGAATTTTTAGCCAAGCAGTCCAACTTGCAACTAAGCAGTTGAATTTTCGACCACAAAAGATGACCTTCTAACAATATAGTTACATTTTCAACAAAAAATTGAATTTCCGATCAAATAGTAGAATTTTCGACCCAAAAAATTAAGTTTCAACCAAAAATAGTTCGATTTTTATATTGGGTTCCAATAATTCATTTCGCATTTGATCGGAGTGACGAGAAAATGTGGAAAACGGAGAAGTTAAATGAAAACAAGAAAAAAAAAATAGATTATTTAAAAAGGGGAAAATTTTCTGGTAAGAAAATAAATTTTCAGCTTAAAAACGCAATTTTCAAACCAAAAAAATGATTAAATGTTTAATAACTAAAATGAGTTTTTAACCAAGCTGTTTAACTTTCAACCGTGTAGTTGAATTTCCAACCACACAAGATGACCTTATAACAAAATAGTTCCATTTTTAAAAAAACAATTAAATTTTCGACCAAGTGGAATTTTCGATCTAAAAAATTTAAGCTTCAACCAAAAATAGTTCGATTTTGGGCCCAAAAAAATTAAGTTTCAACCAAAAATAGTTCGATTTTTATATTAGGTTCCAAAAATTCAGTTCGCAATTAAGCAAAGAGACGATAAAACAAAGAAGAGTTTATTGAAAAGGATCATTAGGCAAAAAATTACTTTGAAGAATTTGAAAAAAAAAGTAGAATCTTTTAATAATTCTGAAAGGTTGGAGATCAAATTTTTCAGAAGATTTTTGGAAACATTTGAAATGGTTTAGGTTTAATTTTAAAAAAAAATAATATTAAGTTTTAAAAATTTCAAAATCTTTACTGAAAACCGGGGGAAAAAAGAGATAAATTCTTTAAAAAGGTATAAAAAAAAGGGTCTCTAAAAAGTATGAAGTTTAAACGAAAAAAAAGGTACTTCTCGAGCCTACCTTAAAGCCTTGGCCTTCCCCAACCAAGACATTTTCCGCCGGGATTTTAACATCCTCGTAATAAACTTCCGTCGTGTTACTGCATTTTATTCCCATCTTGTTTTCCGGTGGTCCGCTCGTTATTCCGCCGAAAGATCGCTCAACGATAAAGGCAGTGACTTTGTCTTTGACTTCTCCAGTCTCGGGATCCGTGACTGGAACCTGGGCGAAAACGGTCATGATTTCGGCCATGCCACCGTTCGAAATCCAAATTTTGCTTCCATTAAGCACATAGTGCGACCCGTCTGCGGATTTGATGGCTCGCGATTTAATCGCACCGGCATCGGATCCGCAGCTTGGCTCAGTTAGACAGAAAGCTGCAAAATCTCCATTACAAACCCTAGGTAAATATTTCGCCTTTTGTTCAGGTGTTCCGAAGAGAAGTATACCCTGGAAATTAAATAATTAGATTTATAATTGTCATTTACAGGGTACTCAAATGCTGGAAAAAAAATTCCACGACAATTCCAGATTTTTTCCAGGTATCTCAAATTTTTTTCATGAATAATTTTTTGCGACTTTATTATAAATAATGTTCTCTTTAGTTTCTCCGGATTTAATTAATATTGGAAGATATTCTTAAATATTTTGGCACGATGGATTAATTACATTATTTCTTGAATTTGTCTCTAAATTTCATTAATTTGAATAATAATTCAAACAAATTTTGATTTTATCTTCTTATATTTGAAATTCAGTGTATATTTAGGTAAAATAATGTGGATACTATATTAAATTCAATTTAAACCGCTTCAAATTTCTACAAAAAGATGATTTTTCCGGAAAATACATTATTTCTCGATCAAACAGTTGAATTTTCAAAGAAAGATCAATTTTCGAGGCAATAGCTGAATTTTTAACTGAAAAATACAATTATTTGAACAAAAAATGGAATAATTACATTTTCAGTTAAAAAAATTATTTAAACAAAAAGAAACATGTATATTTTTCAAACAAATCTAATTTAACTTTTAACCATTTAGATTTATTTTCAACCAAAAAGATTAATTAATTACTAAAATGATAAATATTAAATTGCAATACTTGAATTCTTAAACAAAAAATAAATTTGTGAACAGGAAGATTAATTTTCCACCAAGAATGATTTTTCAAAAAAAGATATGAATTTTTAACTGAAAAAGACCAATTTCTAACCAAACAATTTATTTTTTAACCAAACTAATGAATTTTCAACTAAAATGATGCATCTTCATCTGGAATAGATGAATTTTAAACAAAAAGACAAATTTTTGGGAAAAGAGTTCCATTTTGAAGTAAGTAGTTTAATTTTCAACATGATGAATATTGATATTTTTACTACTGATAGGGACTTTGAAGAAATTAATTAAAAGAACGAATTATCCAGAAAATACATCAATTTTAAACTAAAATGATGAGCCTTTAACCAGAATAATTAAATTTTCAACAAAAAGATTAATTTTAAGCATAGAAGATAAAATTTCTACCAAGAAATTCTAAATTTTTAACTAAAAAATATAATTTTTCAACAAAATATTGAACAGTTATTTCAGTAAAAAAAATTAATCTTCAGCCAAAGAAAAAAAAAATCAAAAGTAGCTAATTTTTTCAACCAAGGAGATTAATTTTTTTTTTTAAATGAAATATCTTTAACAACAAATTAATTTTTTAACAAAAGAATAACTCTCAATCAAGTAATTAAATCTTCATCCAAAAAAGATTAATTTAATTTATTTAATTTAATTATAGAATTAAACCAAAAAGAACGAATTTTTAACAAAATACATGAATTTCCAACTAAAATGATGAGCCTTAAACTAGAATCATTAAATTTGCAACAAAAAGATTAATTTTCAGCCTAGAAGATTAATTTCGACCAAAATTTTCAACTAAAAATTATAATTTTTTAACCAAATATTGAATAGTCATTATTTCAGCAAAAAAATCATTTTCAGCCAACGAAAAAAAATACAAAAAATAGCTGATTTTTCAACCAAGGAGGTGAATTTTTATTAAAAATGATGAATCTTCAACAATAAAAATTGATTTTTTAACAAAAGAGTAACTCTCAACCAATTAACTAAATCTTTATTAAAAAAAGATGAATTCGGTACATAAAATATATTAGTTGATATTTCAACAAAAAAATTGAATAATATTTTGTAATAAAAATAATAGATTTAAACCAAAGAGAACGAATTTTTTACGAAATACATGAATTTTCAACTAAAATGAAGAGCATTAACCAGAATAATTAAATATTAAACAAAAAGATTAATTTTCCACCCAGAAGATTAATTTGTACCAAAAAAGTCTAAATTATTAAATAAAAAAGATAATTTTTCAGCCATCGGGAAAAACAAATTTTCAAACAATAATAACTGATTTTTCAACCGAGGAGGTGAATTTTTAATCAAAATGATCAATTTTCAACAACAACAAATTAATTTTGTAACAAAAGAGTAACTCTGAACCAAGTAATTAAATCTGAATTCAAAAAAGATGAATCCTGAACAAAAAATGTATTAGTTATTTTCTCAGCCAAAAACAAAATTAAAATTTGTAATAAAGTAGAATGGAATTAAAACAAAAAGAACAATTTTTCAACAAAATACATAAGTTTTCAACCAGACACTTGAATTTTCAACTAAAACCAATCAATTTTCAATCAAAAACAAAATAGTTGAATTTTCACTTTAAAAAAATTGATTTAAAACAGAAAACCGAATTTCCAACCAAATAGTTCAATATAGTAATATAAAGCTACTTTTACAAATTCAGAATCATTGTTATTAAGTGTAATATTGCAATTAAGAAAAATGAAACATTCTAACGAAAAAACTCCCTGACATTTACAGGTTTTTCCAGGTTTATAAAAAGTCCCTTACAATTCCAGCTTTTCCAAGTAGGGCAGAAAACCTGCATTTAATTTAATTATGGGTTTGTAAAGTGAAAAAACTTATAATTAAACAATGAGATTCTTGGAAATTAAAAAAAAAAAACAAGAATTTAAGGATCAAATATGGATTAAACACTATCCCTTTTTTCTCACAATCATCTGTAATTCCTCTATTTGAGAATTTTTCCCCATTTTTTGAAGCTGCGATTTATTTTTCAAGAATTTGTTGATTTAAAAAAAAATAGAAAAAGAAAATCTATCATGACTGATTCAACTGTGCCGCGAAAGAGAAAAAAATATATCTCACATTTAATCGAGAAACTTTTTTTTCTTTTAAAATGTAATTATTAAGTAAAAATTTTATTTTATTTTCCTATAAAAAATATGATGTTACTAAATATCTCGAAAATAACTGACACATTGTTGTCGAAAAGTTGTTTGGTTGCGACAATGCGTGAATATGACTTTTAGTAGCTATTTTCAGTTTGTTTATTTATTAATAAATATTACGAATTTTCCGCACCACCAATTTTGTAAGTAAAAATTTCCATGCAAGTAATTTTATTAAATGATATAATTTTTTCTAAACATTGCTTCTACAAAATAATTGGTAAACTCTTTCGCTGTTTCAAAGAGGTAAAAAAATGAAATAATGGGCAAAAACTTACTTTGAAGAATTTGAAAAAAATGTAGAATCTTTTTAATAATTTTGAAATGTTTGAGATCAAATTTGTTCTAAAGATTTTTGGAAACATTTCAGATGGTTTAGGTTTTATTTTAAAATAATAATATTAAGTTTT
Organism: Belonocnema kinseyi; assembly: GCF_010883055.1. Taxonomy (NCBI): domain Eukaryota; kingdom Metazoa; phylum Arthropoda; class Insecta; order Hymenoptera; family Cynipidae; genus Belonocnema; species Belonocnema kinseyi. The sequence continues at coordinate 92,289,665 of NC_046658.1, read as the reverse complement.
GAATATTTTAAAATGTATCTAAAAAGAATCTAGAAGATTTTGACACAAGTTTTTTTAATTTTGCAGAATTTAAATGTTTACTAGAAAAACTGAATTAACTAGTCAATCCCCTTTTCCAACTCCCCCAATTTTTCAGAGCGACTAGACACAGCCTTTTTTAAAAATAATTTAAACAGAAAATTGGAAGAGATTAAAAAATATTTCAAATGATATCCTAAAATTTTGAAAAAGATTTCAAAACATTTTTTATTATTTCCTAAAATTTTGAAAATGAAAGTGAAAAATATTTGAAGCAAAATTTTGCAATTTTGCAGTATTACAAAATGTTAGAAAAAATCCGAATAAGTTTAAAAGATATTCAAAAGTTTTGAAACGATTAAAAAATAAATAAAACTTGCAAAGGTTTCAAAAAATGAAAATTGTAGATTTTGAAAAAAGAATCTTTTTAAGAATTTTAAAAGGGTTGAAGAGAATGACAAATTTTCTTTATATTCCTGTGTAAAATTTAATTAACTTTCTGGTTTCAAAAGATTTGAAGAAATTGCAATAGAAAAATCTGAAGGATTTTAAGGCCTTTTTTCATTTTGCAGAATTAAAAAAAAAATTCAGATATTTAAAAAATATTTTTAAACGATATTCATAAGGTATAGAAGTTATGAAATTATTAAAAAAAAAAGAATTTACGTAAGGTTCGTGTGAACAATTTTAATATTTTTTTATTTTGAAAAATGAATTTTAAGAGAAAATTGAAAAAGATTTCATAATATCTCAAATGATTTTCTAAAATTTCGAAAAAGAGAGCAAAATTGATCAATTTGATAAGATTAAAAAATAAACGAGATAAATTAAATTCAAAAGATATTTAGAAGTTTTGAAAAGATTCAAATTTTAAAATAAAATATTTAAAAAAATGTAAAAATATCTAGATTTTGAAAGATTTTAAATAAAAACTTGAAAAGCTTCAAAAGAATTTTCAAAGGTTTCAAGAGAATAACAAATTTCAAAATATTTCAAAAAATTTCAAAGAATAAATTTACAGCGATTCTTAATAAGTTTAATGATTTTTTTCAATTATTCAAATGCATAGGCGAAAAACAAATTTAATTTATTTTAATTGTTTAAATACTTTTTTGTATATATTTAGCTCAGAAACAAAATTTGTAGTATATTAAATATCTAATAAATTAATAAGTACTCATGAAAAGTGAAAACCATTTTCACAGAGTACCAATAATAATTCTGCAAAACGAATATTAAATTTTCAACATGGTAAATATTGTAAAATGTGAAAATAGTACATTTCAATTAAATTTTCTTTTTACTGACATTTATAATGTTTATTAAAAATTAAAATTAACGCTTAATAGAAAAATCTATAATATTTTATATATCTTTTTAAAGCTAGAGAATAATTTACTTCCTTTCGTTATAAGGCATTTATAAAAATTAATTATGTTATAAAAATATCTAATGTTACAAATATGTCAAATATTTCTAACGCTTTATATTATAAAGAATAGGATTTATGAAATAAATAAATTTGTAGAATAAAAAAGCGTATTTGTGAAACATACCTTTAAAAACAATTGAAATGAATTGAAGGTGCCAAAAGTCAGATATCTGAAAAAAATAATTTTTCTAGGATTTTAAGAATCAAAATATTATAACTGATGTAATTTCACAATTTAATTTTTGGTGATCAATTTCCTTACCAATTTTTGAAAAATGTTTGCATTGTAATAAATTACGGCTTACTTTTCCTGGGAAAACATTCTCTACGACTTTACTGTTTCCAATTTTTAAAATAACTAAATGATCTTAAAATATAATTATTTGTTTTAAAAATGTTTTCTTAACAAAAATAAGCCGTCATATATTAAAATGCAATAATTTTCAAAAATTGGTAAGAAGTGACGATCAGAAAAAATAATATATAAATAAGATAAAAAAGCTATAATATTTTGATTCTTAAACCATAAAAAAACTATATTTTTTTAAATATCTTACTTTTGGCACGACTTACTTTTGTATAACAACTTTAATCAATTATTTGCATTAAAAAAAAATTTATTGCATATGTTACTCATGATCTCTCGTTTAAATCAGAAAAAATGTGTACAGTACAAAACACTTATTTATTATATAATAGTTTCAAAGTGCACAAAAATATTCCGATATTTAAAAACAATTGTAACGAATTAAATTTTATTTTAAAATTTTTGATAACAACTTTAATTAATTATTTTGATATTATTGATTGAAAATTCATGTTACCAATAAATTGCGTTTAAAAGAATGTTTAATTGCATAGTTTCGATATCATTTTTACTCTGTAATCTTACTGAAAGTTTTAATTTTTCTTATGGTGCAATAATTTTTTTTCATTATTTTCTAAGTGAACAAAAAAGATTGTAATATTGACAAACAATTGTAACGAATTGACATTTTTTCACATTTTTTGATAACCACTTTAATGAATTATTTTATTAATATTATTGAAAATTCATGTTACCAATAATTTGCGTTTAAAAAATCGTTTATTTGCATATTTTTACTTATTCTCAATTTTCCTTATAATGTGATACTTTTTTTCAATTCTTTTTAGAGCGAAGAAAAAATATTGCGATCTTTAAAAAAATTAATATTAATACTAATTTTATATTTTAATTTTACAATTGTAAGGGGAAAAAATAATCGCGCATATGATTTCTTATGAGTTGCACTTATTATTTTTTGTTTATTACGAAAGTATGTTTAAAAGAAAAAATCCTCTTCTTTCGAAGAAAAATTCTCTTACTTTTTCCTGCATTTGAAATGCTAAGCCTCTGTGATCGTGGTTCAATTTGAAAGTTGAACTTTAAAGAGAAATTTAAATTTTTATTGACTCTAAATTTAATTTCTTACATGAAAAATCGTCTAATTACCTTGAAACCAATACTTTGATGAGCACCTAGAGTGATTCCAACTCCGAGATCGTGAGAGCCAACAATTTCTACACAACGAGCATATTGAGTATTGTTGAGACCAAGTCCACCTAAATCTTGTGGCACTTGAAGACCGAAAGCGCCGATTTCCCAGAGAGCTTTCATAGTCGTCTCGTCGATCGAAGAGTTCTCATCGTTTTTGTATGGATCGTTCACTTCCTGCAAATTTGAGAAATT
>NC_046658.1:92276856-92286404 GCF_010883055.1 Belonocnema kinseyi | reverse complement strand
AGAGTTACCTAAAAATCTCATTTACAAAAAGCCCTGATTTCTCGATGCATGATTTTGAAGTTTCCCTGACAATTAAAACTAAAAATTTTAATCTTCTAGATATTTTATATGTAGAATCTTTAATAAATGAAATAAAATCATTTAAATTGATCATTTTTTAAATTATTATTCTCAGGGCTACCACAAATTTACTTTCAAAAAATAATAAATTAGTGATCTATTTAAACAGAAAAAGTGATTATTTTATAAGCCAAAAAGCGACTTTGAAACAACTCAAGTTAAATTCAAATGAATTGGAAAAAATCCCAAAAATTCCATTGATTGTAATTAAATTACAGTTAATAAAATAAATTGAAAAATAATTTAAGGTAAATGTAAAGAATTCGTTGAAAATAATACAAATTCAAGGTGGAATAAAAAAATGCAAGTGAATTAAAACCAATAAAAAACATTCAGGATAAATTAATAAGAATTAGGGGGAATTTTAAATTATTGCATATAATATTTTTTAAATATCCTGAAACTTTATAGATCCTCTAAATTCGTTCCATGTCTTCTGAAATTCTTTAAACCCTAATGAAAATTGGATTAAATTTCTCCAAACCATTGGAAATTCTTTGAAAATTTTTTAAATCTCTTGAATCTTTTAAAGTATTCTTAAATATTTCAAACCCTTTGAAATACATTCAAACTATTGAAATCAATTAAACAATTTTCTGAATCTTTTAAAATTCCCAAAAATGTTTAAAATGCTTCAAATTCTTTCGAAAGCCCTTACATTTTTTACAGCTCTTCAAAATGTCTTGAAATCTTTTAAAATATCCTAAAACCTTATAAATCCTATAAATTTGTTTCATATCTTCCGAAATTCTAGGGAATATTTTATTATGTTAACCCACATAGAGTTCTGAGCCGGTTATATTACTTTGAGAACGGTAAAGAGAATGAGAATATTACATTCAAACAAATAGAATTAGAAAAATGCATTTTTTCGTTAACTTTTCAGTTGAAAATTCAACTCTTTTTTTGAAAGTTTGTCTTTTTTATTTTAAAGTTTACCTGCTTTAGCTAAAATTAAATCTTTTTTTGATAAAAATGAAACTGTTTGGTTAGAAATTAAGTAATTACACTATTTTCTTGAAATTTGAACTATTTCGTAGAAAATTTACTTTTTGTTTAAAATTTATATTTTGGTGTTGAAAAATAAACTGAAATATTTTCTGGATGAAACTTCCAGTTATTAAAAAAATTTGTTTTTTATTACAAATTCATCTGTTTTAGTACAAAATTGATATTTTTTGGATAAAAATGCAACTATTTGATAGATAATTTAACTATTTTGTTAAAAATTCGCCTTTTTGGATTCAAAATTCAATTTTTTTCGTAGAAAATTATTTTTTTGTTACAAAAATTCAATTTTTTATGTTACTGAGTTAACTGGAATCTTTTTTGTATGAAAACTCAACGTTTTTTGTAATAAAAAATTCTTTTGCTTTAAGATCAATTTAATATTCTTTGATAAAAATTCAACTATTTATTAGAGAATTCAACAATTTTGTGAGAAAGTCATCCTTTTTGGTTAAAAATTCGTCTTTTTGGATGGAAAATTCAATTTTTTTGGTAGAAAATTGTTTCTTGTTAAAAAATTCATATTTTGATCCTGAAAACTCGACTAAAATCTTTTTCAACAGAAAATTCAACTATTTTTTTTTAAATTTATCTTTTTGATTTAAAACTTCATCTGTTATAGAAGAAATTTCCTTTTCTTATGAAAATTCAACTTTCTGGTTAAAAATCGTTCTTCTTCGCTTGATAATTTAACTAATTCGTTTAAAACATTTTGTTGAATCGCTTTGTTAAGAAAGCACTTTTTTTTTAAAGATTTATATTTCAAGTTGAAAAGTTATATCGTTGGTTGAAAGTTCAATTATCTTGTTATAGATTAATCTTTTTTTAATTGAAAATTCAACTAATTGGGCATTATAACTAATTAGGAATTACTTAAATTCCTTTTAACAGAAATTTTCTGAGTTTTGCATTTTTTTCAAAATCCCTGACTAAACCCTGATTTCTAGGTTTTTCTTGGGCTTGAAAATTACCTCGAAAAATGTTTCAATTGGATCAATGAACATTTTCAAAGTGTCGATCTGCTCTTCCGTCAATGGCTCTGGATAAGGAAATACTTGGGTAGTTTGAAGCTGGCCTCGAAAAATATTCATAGTAAAGGATTGAGATTCCTTTTTTGAAGACTTTTCCTCCTTGTCCGTCTTCACATTTTTTTTCACAGTTTGAGTTGCGAGGCATCTATAATTCGGAAAATTAATTTCATAGATTTGATTTATATTTATTAAAGACACCTTACAAGTTATGAACTACCAAAACAAGGTAGATAAAGAAAACAGTAGAAGAAAGTTTGGAAAATAAAAAGTGACGAATATATATTTAATTTCATATAATAATTATATTTTCATCAATATTTCAGGGTTTGGTTCGACTAGAAGCCTTAAAAAAGTCGCATTTTTCGTATAAAGATACAAAGTCGCATGGAATTTCGAAAAAAGTTCACCAAAAGTCGCATCAAAATTTGAAAGATAATGAAAAAAGCAGTATTAGACACTGAATTACTCAAATAATAGCTTTACTTCGTTTAGGAATACAGAGAACATCATTTTTATTTGTTTTTAAATATTCTTTGCACAATCAAAATAAACTTTAAAGTTAAATCAATTTTTTAACAATAATCATTCAGCTTCAAGGGTTTTGAATTTTGGCTTAAAATATTTCTTTCTGAACTGCTAAACTTCTCAACTGGGATTATTTTCAAATGAAAGAAGTTTGTTATTTACATTCATTTTAAATTTTAAGAACATTCGTTTTGAATGTATTAAAATTGAAATGCTTTACTTGCCTAAGATTTCTACTAAAAAATATATTATATTCTTAACCCCAAGATGAATTTTTAAACAAAGAGTTGACTTGTAAAGTTCACCAATTGAATGGTTTAGAAAAAAAATTTACTTTTGAACTAGATACATTAATTTTCAATCAAGGGGTTGTTAAAAAAAAACTTTAACCAAGCAGTTGCATTTGCAATCAAATAGTTGGGAACTTTCAAGCAAACGAGATGAATTTTGAAAAAGTAAATTAAATTTAAGCAACGGGTTGAATTTTCAACATACAAAGATGAATTCTCAACCAAACGGTCGGGAACTTTTAAACAAAAAATATGAAACTTCAATCAAATGGTTAAATTTTCGAGCAAAAAAGACAAATTTTCTGAATGACAGTTGAACTATCAACCGTAAAAGTCGAATTTTCAACAGAAAAGTTCATTTTCAACAAAAAGAAGATGATTTTGCCAACATAAAAGATGAATTCTCAATCAATTTGGACGAATTTTGTATTGCTAAATTTTCAACCAGAAAAGTTTAATTTAAAATATAATAAAATATTCATAAAAAAATTAATTTTCAATGAATGAAAATAATTCTCCAATCAAAAGGACAAAATTGCAAAATTAATTAATTTTAAAGCAAATATTTAAATTTTCCTCTATAAATATCAATTTCTAACAAGAAATGAAATAGTTCAACTTTTAGTTTGAAAAAACTAATTTTGAAAACAATGGATTTACAAGCAAATAGTTTCTTTTTCAATCTATCTGATGAATTTACAACTAGAATGATTTAATATTTTAAACTTGCATAGTTGAATTAAAAAATAAAAGATGAATTTTCAACAAAATAATTTTTACTAAAACAAAAGTCAATCAAAACTTAAATAATTAAATTTTAAATTAAAACAATTAGTTTCCCCGCGAAAAATAACTTTTAACAAAAAAGAAGAAACTAACTTTCAAAAAAATAGTCACACTTACAAATAAATGTGATGAATATTCAGAAAAGTTGAATTTTTAAGCAGAAAGATGAATATTCAACTAAAATGATAATTTTTAACCGGAATAATCGAATTTTCGACCAAAAAGATGAAATTTCAACCCAGAACATTAATTTCTACCAAAAAAGCTGAATTTTCAAGTAAAAAGAGGATTTTTCAACCAAAAATAGAATAATTGAATTTTGAATACAAAAATTAATGTTCAACCAAACTGGTGAATTTTTAACTAAAATTATGGAGTATTCAACTGGAATATAAAGAGAATATTCCGAATCTTCTGAATAATACACGACGTAGAAGAAGAGGCATTGCAGCTTTGACAAGCTTGCAGCACACTTTTGGAATCTGAGAAAATTACTGAGGATAGAATTTGGTTATCCAAAATATGATGAATTGTTTCACTAATCGCCCATGCTTCAGCAGCATAGAAGCACCCACGAATGATTCTGGAACTTTTTAACCATCCTTGTAAAAGTCGGAAAAATCAGAGAAATTTTTTCGAATGAATTTTTTTTTAATAATGTGAGGAGAGTTACTATTTTTAATAGCTATACCTATTTTTAAGTTAATAGTTGGTTTAAAAAATTGCAACGGATAAGGAAGTAGGTACTGTAACGAAGTATGTGAATTTAAAAATCTATTTTTATATACTCTGTGTCTATAATATGATTTTAGTAAGAAGAAATTCCTATCCAGGTTGAATTGAGTCAAGCCATTTTTGGTTATGAAATATAGTTTTTCAAGAGTAGAGTATAGCGGATGATTTGTCGTAAGAAAAGTTTTAATGTTAAATTTATCTGATAGTAGTTGAAATCTAGTTTTAACGAGGAGTCCCTTCAGTTACGCTTGCATGACTATAATAGGTGTTGAAATACGATAACCACCGATTACACGATAAAATCTATTATGTAGTTTTTTAATTTTCTGAAAGTAGGTGTCGCCAGAACTAATGGATAGAGCATGGCATGCATAATCAATAGAACTCCTCCCTAAATAATGAAATAACATCTGTAGTATTCGGGGATGGACACCCCAGCATGTATCGCATAAGTCCTTTAGAATATTGAATACCTGATTGCCTCGATTAATTATTTTTAGAAAGTGTAGTTCCTACGATAATGTGCAATTAAAAATAACCCCTAAAAACGTAGCGGATTTAGATAGGTTGATGATATTGTCATCAACCAGGATATGGACATTTTGTGGTAAATTTGTTGTAGGAATTGGAAAAATAACTAGTTTCGATTTTTCTGGAGAAATAGATAATCTTTTCGTCCTACAAAGGGCGATTACACTCTTTATGCTTTGTTTAAGGAACCACAATTTACAATTTTTATTTGGAAGAAAGAAGAAAGATAAAAAAATGTGTCCAGGAATCAGGAAAAACACTTTCATCAACAATATGATTTATAATGTGCAACAAACGGAAAAGGGAGAATTTTGCAAGGTTTATTTCGAAACTTATTTTGTCTAGACTAGGAGAGGATTTGAGTTTCAAACTACTCAAAACAGTAGTAAGCTCATCAAAAGTGGAATGTTGATAAAAAAGTCCAAGATGCTGTGGTGTAACAATATTGCTAGCAGAAGAAAAGGGAATATCATTATGAAGGGGAAGAATTATTATCAGAGAAAGATTCTGGGAGAGGGGGAATAGTTATATTAGAAAAATCATTGGACATGGCTAAAAAAAACTCTTCAATGTAAGCATTCATTTGCTCTAATGTGTCTAAATTAATAAACCTAGACATAGGCGAAGGTAGATTCAATAATCTGCGACGAAAACCTTTTATTTTATTCCAAACATTTGAAATAGGAAAGTTAAAAGAGAAGAATTCGCAATATAATCTAAAACTGGAGAATTTAATGGGTTTAAATTTTTTTGTAGATGATGCTTGGTATTTTTGAAAATCGATAAAGTTATCGTAATTAGAAGAGGCCATGTAATGTTTGAATTTAGCTACTATTATACGGGAAATCTGATCACATTCATCGTTCCACCAAGGATGGGAGCTCGGATAAAATTTTTTCCTGGATGGTTTCCTATCTATCTTAGGGTCTGCCTTAGGAAGAGCTTCATATATATCTTTCACAAAACTATAATATGCATTGTTGATATCATTAGGTTATTGGAATTCCTGGAGATAGTCTCTTTATGAATTGATGACAAAAAAGGTTTAAAAACTTTCCAATCGAATCTTTTCAAGTTATATTTGTGTGAAATGAACTGATAATGTGAAAACGGGATGCCTATATCAGTTTTTATTGGAAAGTGATTACTCCCCATTTTATCATCAAGAACTGACCATGAGGCAATTAGTTTTAAATTAGTAGACTAGTCAATTACCCAGTGTAAGTAATTGATAGATCTGAGTCAGTTAACGCATTAAAGAGAGATATCCCTGGCTGGTAAGAAGATTCATAGCACCAAGATGGATGATGGGCATTGAAATCCGGTTTTTATAAACATTTACATTTAAAAGGAATATCGTTTCTAATAGCTATCATTAGACCACCTCCTATGCGATCTTTCCTTAAGACGTTAAGACCTTTGAAAATAAACGTGGATTGGGGTCTAAGGCAGGTCTCATTCTATAGAATAATCTCCAATTTATTTGAGATTTTTTCTAATGAGCCTTTTCGAGGAAAATACCTCGACAGTTCCATTGAAGAATGTTTAGGGCGGTCTCTATAGTCAGTCTCTAAGAAAAAGTATGGGAAGTTGCAGCCAGTGAGGAAGGTAAAGAACAGGGTTTAAGAGGAGGCAGGGGGGGAGTGCGGGAGGGGGAAGGGGATGTGTGAGAGAGGGGGGAGCGAGAGAGAGAGCTGAAACTATTTAGCATGGTAAGCTAAGGAGCCAGATGATATCAAATCTGTGTCAAGGTAGACATCAATTTCTCAAAAAGTTTAAGCAAACTGTGATGAAAGGGAGGAATTGGAAGAAGAGGGTGAAATAGAGGGACGTGGGGTTCCATTATTAAATGGCGACAAATTAGCGATTATCTCGATGGCAGTGGACCCACCAGAATTTTTATCCAAGAGGTTCAAGGCAGCACATAGATTCCTATGACTGATGATATGGTGAGAATTGTTAGTGAGGGCTTGTTTTTGTTGCTTGTATTGATGCTGAGAGAGTGGTGATTTTGATTTAGAGAAGAACGTGACAGCAGAAAATGATTGATTGTTGTATGTTTGAGATACACGGCAAAAAATGAGCTGTGACAGGGATATTATTCCTTATCATAGCTAAACATTTAGCTGAAAAGAAACGCAGGAATTTAGAAAGATCCTGGATCAGCGAACACGAATATCCTTGACCATTTTTCATATACCAGGGATATCGCATAGTCAAACCCCTAATATCTATAGCTGTAACAGAGATATTAAGAATAGGTGTCTGAAGCAATTATCGGAAGAGCGCCGGGGCATTATGGGAGCAGCGAAATAAAATGGCGATGGTCTAATTGGGAACAGTGACAGTTCAGATTTACTTTGGACAATTAAACGCTTTTTACCATTTTAAATATGCACGAATATTAATATTAAATGGAGTTTATGATGCGGTAACAATAATTTACATTTGTTTCGATTGTAGGCGATAACTATATTGAAATATCAAGAAATGCGATAAAAACAACAAACTTGGCCTCCAAATGCATTATACGGATTTCATGGAAATTCATTTTCGCGATACCAGACGAAAGATTGGCTACTGTAAGTTAATATATTTCTATAACAACTAAATTTTTTTTCTAATCTGAAAATAATAAAATTACACATAATCTGTCCAAAATAATAAACTCTCGAACTTAGCAATTTTGTCCTAATTACTGATTTATGAGAACAATTTACATAAAGTAACTAAATGTTTAACTCTTCTAACTAAACGTTTTACCTAATCTAAGCGGACACTTTCTTTGAGTTTAATACACTCTCGATTCACTCGTTCGCCTCAAGAATTGTTTTTCCGTGTAGGATCACCCATAATCCTTAATATAAAATCTCTAAACGATATTGTCGATTTCGATTGTCACAATACTCGATACCAACGGAGCTGCCTTGATTTGCGCTTGCTTGGATTTTACTGACATTCATTGACTACGGTGCGCGTCTGTACTTGATTTTTAAATACGTACGTGAACTGGAGTCAATGAGCGACGCACAGTTCAAGCATGCGCAAGTATTTTTGGATCACTTTTGGGAATAATAATCGAATCAAAATTCGAAGTCGATAATACGAATCAACGCTTCTCCTTTACCACCCCCTTGCCACCCGCCGCAATACAGGGTCTCTGCTTGTTATTTATAATCGAATTCTTATTTCAATTTAAGCCTCTCTGCTTGTTATTTATGATCATATTTTTATTTCAATTTCGGAAAGGACATTTTAAAGCCTTCAAAGCATTTAAACGAGCTATCTGGACCATTAAATATATCTACCTGAGTGCCTGCGGAGAATTTCTCAGTGATTCTCAGAGCCTTAAGAATCTTTAGCATGTACTCTGAGATTTCTATCGGTAGGGTTAGTATATTTTTAATTACAAGTTAATGTTTAAGTTATTATTTTTTATTAATATAAACATTAACATTAAGTCATATTCCTTTGAAGCGTGGAATTTGTAATAATTTTTGTTATCAAAGTCCATTGCTGGTGTAAAATGCGATAACAACTTTTTGAGATTAGGAATTAATTTTAGAATACAAGAGCGAACTGCTGGTCGCAGAATTGGATAATTTTTGCCACTTTAATGTAAATAATCCGTATATCTACAAAAATCTATAAAATATTTTTTGCTATGAAAAGTTACGAAAATGTACTACAAAAACTTCACGAAAGTGAAGCTTTCACTCATTTCTCTTAATACGAAAAAATACTCTGTGTTTGAAATACATTAAAAATTAGTGAAATTTTTTATACAAAAACTTTCACAAAAATTTCATTCAAATTTGTAAAATTTTTGGTGAAAAAACAGAAACTATTTTAATGAGGATTAAAATAAAAAATAGCTTTTTATGCTTTCATCCTTCAAAGATGTCCTCCAATTTTACAACTTACAGGGTTCAAAGAAACGTTGCTTTAATTATTAAAAGGGCTGTGGCCGTAATACTACCTGAAAATTGAGATGACCGATTGCCGGTTCCATTTAGGAGGTGACAACCGTAGTGACCACGTGTTCTCAAAATTTGTTTCGCTTTACAACAGGATTGTATATTCTTTAAAGTTTTTCCACGTCGGTTCTTAAATTGACAGCATTCTCATTACCAACAATATGACAGATTTCCAACATCAGACGTTTGCGATAGTGACATTCATTCGCAAAAATTTTCGCGTTATCAAAATCGAAAAAATGATCTTTCTCAATACACTAGCCGTCCAATATAAGACGATGAACGCGGGACTTTCACCGCCCGGCAAGACGACGGCATGAGGGGTCCCCACTATTCTGCGCTGAGAGAGTGTGCGGTGTAGAGCGAACTTATGTTTAAGTGAAATATTAGGTCGTGTGCATTGCAAAGAAGAAAGTGGAGGGGATAGAGGTACGGCCTCCGCCGCAGTGATCCCAGATCTGAAACGAGATGCGGTCCAATACTATGACATGGCTATGTCCGTGTGAATATAGTAGGAGACGCTGTAAATGACTGAGTTGCGCGCG
>NC_046658.1:92227367-92276756 GCF_010883055.1 Belonocnema kinseyi | reverse complement strand
GCAACTCAGTCATTTACAGCGTCTCCTACTATATTCACACGGACATAGCCCTGTCATAGTATTGGACCGCATCTCGTTTCAGATCTGGGATCACTGCTCCGCCGTCGTTTCATTGAGCGTTCGCCCGTCGTTATATTGAGCGGGTCGTCTTTCCGGAGGTCGTCTTATTTGACGACTAGTATACTATGGTTAGTGAGCATTGTCTGTTAGTTAGGGACCCTATTGATATCTTTCTTGTGTTTTTTAACCCTTACTCCTAAAGGACGTTTAGTTTGGCCTATGTGAACCGCTTTGCAATTTTGACCTTTGCACCAAATATCATAAACAATATCGCTATTTTGCAAATTATTTAATTTATCTTTAGTGGGCCTCAGGAACGACGTAAGGTCCCTTTTGTTTTTAAACGCCGTAGTTATGTCACAATGGCCGAGAACTCTCGCAATTCGCTCAGATAGACCTTCTACATAGGGAATACTACTAAAAGACCTAATTTCCACGTTTTGAACTATTTCGTCAACTCTACGTTGTTCATTTTGGGGCAAAACATGTAATCTGAAATTTATCTTATCTTTAACAAATTTTTCCGGGTAAAAGTTGTCGCGAATTTTGTCAACTAATCGCAAATTTTCATGATGATATTGTTTATCCGAAAGAAGAATGGCTCTGTCGACCGTATTAAAAACTAAATTTTTTTTGTACTTCTGTGGGTGATTTGAATCACAATTTAGGCATCTACCAGATCAGATGGGTTTGCGATACCAATTACACTTTATTTCTTTAACGTCATTCCTGTGAAGAGTTACATCCAGAAAGTTTATCGCCCTATTTTGTTCCCTCCCTAGCGTGAATTTAATCTCAGTCATTTGAATAAAAAAACTTTTAGAAAGTTTTCTACTTCATTTTCCGGAAGAGCTACTAATATGTCGTCAACATAACGGACATAGAACGGTACTTGAAAAACTATTTTCGGTAAAATACCCGTTTCCAAGTCGTCCATAACTAAATCTGCTAAAATCTGCGAAAGGGGAGAGCCCATTGGTAGTCCTCTTTTTTGAAAATAAGTTTGGTTTTTGAAATTAAAATCTGTACTATTTAGACAACATAATCGAAGTCCTTCTTCAAAATCTGTTCATGGAATTTTTTTTTCTCTAATTTTATTCCACCTACTACGAACCACCTCGACTGCCTTTTCTTTCGGCACATTTGTAAAAAGAGAAACCACGAATAATGACGCGAAGACATGATTTTCCGGGATCCTGAAATTCCTCATTTTCTTCAATAAATCGAAGTTGTTAAGCACTCTCGATTTAGGGGCTTTAATATTATTTGCAATGATATTTTTGTAGAATGTTTCCTAATTGGTAAGTAGCACTATCTACATAAGAAACGATAGTGGGGCACCTATCTTGTGAATTTTAGGAAGGCCATACAAACTCGAAGGGTTAGCGTGATAAACTTTTAACTGTTCCGCGGTGAGTTCATTAATACATTTTTTTGATTCACATTTTTCAATTAGTTTTGTGACTTCCTTTGCAATTTTTTTAGTTGTATCCCTACTTCTTTCAACGTAAGTGTCCCGATATTCTAATAATGCACTAACTTTCGCGTCATAATCTTCTCTTTTCATCATGACGGTATTCTAACCCTTGTCCGCATTAACAAAAATAATCTAAGGGTTTTCTTTTGCAAATTTCTCGGTCTGATTTCTTTCAAGGGTTGTATGATTTTTGACTTTACGGCGTAGCCCGAATTCATAACCCTTCATATATTACTCGCGATATTCAGTCCAGGGCGATCCTGATTTATCTCTGGTATTTTGTTGATATTAGACTCAATACTGGCTATTAGATGGCACACCGGTGTTTGATCTTTTTCTATTTTCACTCCATAATTTTTCCCTAGACTAGCGACTTTAGCAACATTTTCTGGTATATCAGCATCTGATAGATTTTTGAACCACTTATCGTTTAGTCTGGTGTTTTGAAATGTGTTCCTATCAGGATGAGCATTATTAATCAAATTATCAAATTTTTGTTGGCACTTAAATTTGTATTCTTCAAATAGCCTGGAAATTTTTTAATTCTGAGAGTCGTAAAAATTGTTAATCACATCAATCGGTAGCATTGAAGCTATTTTAATTTGCAAGAACTGAATGTAATTATTTAATTGCCGCGTTGATTTGCACAGATCATTAATCATTATGTTCATGGTGGACCTCTGGAATCTGTCAGTTAAACGTCAAAATTGTCCCGTACAGCTACTGCTTTGAAATTAGACCCTAATGTCAAAGAAATTTAATAGTTGGGTCAATTAAATTCGACATCTTTCAAAAAACCAGTAAAGTTGTAACTGAACATGATTTGAAATCTTTTAATGTTTTAAATTAGGTTTAAAACTTCTTAATACTTCTAAGTACCTCCATTTTAAATGATTCACTTTTTAAATCCGTAACTAAAAATCCAACGATTTTAAGATATTACATTGAAAGTTAAAAAAAAAAGTATGCTCTATTGGGAATGATGTTCGACGATTTTTCCACCTGGGGCCGAAAACTGAAACTAGAAATAGTAGGTATAATTTTAAAGATGTATTTTAATTTTTGCAAAAAAGTGTTCTGACGATTGTTTTGTGAAGTTTAAACCAATGATTAATTACTAAAAACAAACCGTTTTAGATCAAATTTCCATATTATACAGTGAAAAAAACATATTTATGTCAACATATATATTTTTTTATTTCTTATTTTATGTAATTTTTAATGTATTGTGAGCTTAAATAAAATTTAATTAATATATGTAGCGAAAAATTTTATCCAGATTATGCAAAAAAATATGAATAATAGACGATTGGAATGGAAATACGAATTCTAACCTAACTTTTAGATCAGATTTTTAAATAGTAAATATTTCATGTATGAATTAGGGAAAATTTACCTTTTTTGTTCATTTTTGCTTCAAAATAAAACCATTTACGTTTATGATCTGTTGAAAATCACAATAATAACTGTTTCTTCTTTTTATAAAAATATTTCTGTCAAAGAATGTGGTTTATCACTATATAAGTAGTAAATTCTATCTAAAACCCTCTGTTTCCGATAAATGCTTGTTTTTAGTATCCTATAAATAATTTAAATTCCACAAATAAATCGTTAAAACACTTTTATACACAAATTAAAATGCATCCCAAGTTAATATTATTATTTAATTAAATTATGTATACTCAATTAACTATACCTTACTAACATTTTTAAGTTTATCATTTCATACGTCCTAAGATACTAAATATGGATTTTTCCCTTATCTTAAGCTTCGTTTGGTGTTGCACGACATAAAAATTGTTTATTAACAATTGTAAAACAATTTCGTCAGCGAAATATGCAAAAGTGCAGTATTGCTACATCTGACGATGCGATAATCTGACCTCCGAACATAGTTCTTTCAACGTTCGTCAACGGAAAAACTTCGTTCAGTATTGCCTTTTTGAGTACAATTGTACTTTTTGCGTACTATTTCCGGCTGGTGAGTACGTGAGTACGCCTCTCGAATTTTCAGTACACTCGACATTGTACTCTTATTTTTTAGTACATTTGAGTACAAAATTGTTGAAAACAATTTATTTTAGCTTTTTACTTTGCTACGAATCACAACAGCAAGCACACATTTATCATTCAAAATTTATGAAATTGGTTGAAAATACGTCGTTTCTGGTGGAAAATTAATTTTTTGGTTGAAAATTCAACTATTTGGTTAAAAATGTATGTATTTTGTTGAAAATTTGTCTTCATTGTTAGAAAATTCAACTATTTGGTACAAAATTAAACTGTTTTGTAAAAAGTTCATTTTCTTTATTGAAAATTAAATCTGTTAATTTCAAATTTAAATACTCCATTTTTTTAAATCAAAGAGGTGAAATATTGATGTTTTTAAGTTCAGAAATTCAACTATGTAGTTGAAAATACGTCTTTTCTGGTAGCAAATTAATGCTTTTGGTTTAAAATTGAACTATCGAGTTAAAAATGTATGTATTTTGTTGAAAATTATCCTTTATAGTAGAAAATTAATCTTCATTGTTGAAAATTCAAATATTTGATTACAATTTTGGTATAAACTTCAGCTGTTTTTAACTGATTTTCATTTAAAAGACATTTTGTTCTTGGTTAAATAATCAACTATCACGTTGATTAAACTTGTACGTTATTTAAATTTTCAGAAAAAAACTGTAGTCATTATTTTAAAAAATTCACACTATAGGAGTCCTCTGACATTCTGAATTCATCAACGGAATTAGATTCATATCAACTAGACGGAGAATATCAGTAAATGAAATAACTATTTTACAAAGAAAATATAGATTGGCAAGCTAAAAACTAATCAGATTTGTATCTAAATATACAGAGAGGTCAAAGTCCACTTCAAAGTAGGTTTCACTGTTTTCAGATTTTACAGACAATTAAAAATAAGAAACACAACGAAAATTGTCTCTTTAATAAACAAAAATTCTTTTTCTACAGATTGATAAATAAATTCATAATAAATAAAAAATTACAGTACATGTTTGAACTAAACTTAATTTCCAAGATATGAATGAAAATTGTCTGCACTTTTGAAGCATGCCTCCTTTATTTGATTATTGTCATAAAAGAGCCAACAAAGTTTAAGTGGCTCGAACTTTGGCTACAAAATGCAACAATTGAAGGTCAAAGTTTGGCGTAAATTACCGTTTGTCCTCAAAGCAACAAGTTTCTAAGGAATCTTGAATGTACAGAATGTGAAATTATTATACCACTTGCCTTGTAGATCCGTCGAATAAAACTTTGTTGAAATTTTTTGAAGCTGAGGCGAGAATACTTGATACGCGAAACATGATTAATCTGTCACTATTGAATAAAGGATATTTAAAAAAAATGAAAAGACAGAAAAAATATTACAGACTGACGTTTCCACATCGACGAGACGCTACACTAGTTACACCGTATGTAATGATAGTATAAACATATATAACGTGTTAAAAACTATCAAGTGCGAAAAACAGGTGCGTAGGTGGTATTTTTTATAGGTTAGAATCTCTCAAAATTGCCTAATGATCTGCAGGTAAAACGTATTAGGACTTTCCCTATTCTTAGAAGTTTTTAAACACTGATCAAATATCCAGAATTTTATCCTTTTTGAATTTTTCTATAGTAAAAAAGAATTAAATAATATTTTTGGATTCGATATTTGTGATAGGTACGCTACTGTTACTTTTATCAATAAAGATGGCACTCTGGACAGATTGAAAATAGAGGGAAATTGAAATAATTTTTTAAATTCGTCCCCAAAACAGGAAAAACCTTAGGATAGTTTTTTTCAGAGTACTTAAAGAATATAAAGTTGTCACTAAAGTATAATTTTACGTTTAAATTAGATAATACATATAATAAGAAAATATATATAAACAGAAGATTCAAGTTTTTAGGTTAGGAAATCAATATGGCGGAAATTTATTTTGACGTTCGGCATGTATTTTTCCTAATAATCTTAATAATTGTAAATATTTTTTAAATAGTAGATAAATGAAATGTAAATTTTGTGACTAGTGAAAAGAATAATTTGAATTGAATGTTTGAAAATAAAGTGCAGATGCTTAGGCTAAATTTTTAGTTGACCGGCCTTTTTGTTTTGTTTTAGCGGGAGAAGTTCACTTCGAAAACGTCAAAAACACATGACAACAATAATAACAGTGAAGGTACATGAACAGTTTATTTATTTTTTCACTGTATTTTTTAAAGTCGGTTATAATTTTTGTAATAATAATCAATCAATAAGTTATATTTAATATTTTGAGGTTCAGAATCATGAACGCTAGGACAATGTCTTTATAGGTTATAATTTTGTTTTCTTTTTCAAAATAATATTTAACTGCTTTGTTCACAATAAATTAGGAAAATGTACTGCTCTAATTCATTAATTTGGAGATTAAGAGGTTAGCAACATTCAAATCTTTTGAAATTTTAAATAAGTTTTGTGTTAACCTCCATATTCCCCTTTTTTTCTTCTTTTTCAAAACGTTCCACCTTTTTTATGAAATTTCCTCCTTTTACCCTATTTTCAAGATATTTCCTCTATTTCTATACAAATTTGAACACATTTTCTTTAATTTCTGCACGCATACCTTAAAAATAGGAAATGCTGTCTTACATGGGATATAATTTTAATTAAAAATGTATCTTTTTAGGTTGAAAAGTCAAATCCTTGTTTGGAAGTTGAACTACTCTATTAAAAATTCATTTTTTTTTTGGTTAAAAATTTATAATTTTAGTTCAAAATTAAATTGCTCGGTTGTTAATTAACTTTTTTGTTGAAAATTCATATTTTTGAGTTGAAGACCTAACTTATTAGTAGAAAATTCTTCTTTTTAGCTCGAAAATTCAACTATTTGGTAGAAAATTCTATTTTTTGTTGTTGAAAATGCATACTGTTTATTTGTAGAAAATTCATTTTTCTAAATTAAAAAAAAAAAATATTGGAATTTTAACTATTCCATTTTTGGTTAGAAAGAGATATTTTCAAACTAAAAGATGAACTATTTGGTAGACGATTCATTTTTTTGGAAAAAATTAATCCTTTAAGTAGAAAATTTAACTATTTAGTTACAAATTTGGTTGAAGATACATAATTTTAGTTAAAATTTTTTTTATGTTGAAAATTTATATTTTGAGTTGTAAATGTAACTTTTTGGTAGAAAATTCGCCTATTGAACTTCAAAAGTCAACGATTTCATAGAAAATTCAATTTTTTTGTTAAAAATTCATATTTTCGGGTTGAAAGTTCAACTTTTTTGTTGTAGAAAATTCGCCTACCTATTTGTAAGAAAAAAATGTATTGAAAATTTAACTATACCATTTTTGGCTAAAAATTCACTATGTAGTTAAATATATATGTGCTTGTTTGGAAATTCGTTATTTTTCGGTATAGAAAATCGCTTTTTTGGTTAAATATAAAACTGTTTCAAAATTAGTCATTTCTAGCTGAGGATTCAAGCACTTTGGTCAAAATTCGTCCTTTTTGGCTAAATTTAGTTGTTTTTGAATGAAAATAAAAGTATTTTTTGGCTGAAATATTAAATTACTTGGCTGAAAGTTGAACTACTTTCTTAAAAAAATATTTTTTTCGTCGAACATTCATATTTATGTTACAAAAATTCATCTCTTTGTTTGGAAATTGAATTACTTTGTTAAAACTTCCCTTTCTGTGGTAAAAATAGATTTAGTTTAACTAAAAATTTAACTTTTTTGTTCAAATTTTATATTTTTTTGTTGAAACTTCAAAGGTTTAGAAGAAAATTCGTCTTTTCCTTAAAAATTTATATTTTGAAAATTCATGTATTTAGTTGAAAATACATCTCTTTGATTTAAAATTTACCCATTTTGTAGATTTTTTTGGGTAGAAAATAAATTTTGTTTTATTTACCATTTAACTAATCCAGTTAAATATTACGTCATTTTATTTAAAAATTTATCTCTTTTGTTCGAAATTATTATTTTTTTAACTGCGAACTTATCTAAGTATTCAATTTTTGTCTGCAAGTTTTTTTTTAAGTTGATAATTCAACTATTTGGTCGTAAAATGATTTTTTTTTATTATAAAATTTAAGTATTTGGTTGAGAATTCATCTTTTATTTGGCAATTCATTTTTTGGTTTGAAAATTTGTTTTCATAACTGAAAATGTATCTATTTCATTTTTGATTAAAAATTTATCTTATTCAGTTTAAATTCATGTACTTTGTTGAAAATATATTGTTTTTTGTTCGGTTTAAAATAATTTGTTATCTGAGAATTTAACTATTATGTTGAAATTTTTGGTGTGAAAAATCTTTTCTCTCACGGAAAATTTAACTAATCCACTTGAATATTCGATCATTTTATTTAAAAATGCCTCTCTTTGATAAAACACTAATTTCTTGAATTGAAAATTTAAGTATGCAATTTTTGTTCTCAATTTATCTTTTTTTAGTTAAAATTTAATTTTTTTAATTCGTCTTTTTGGTAGAAAATTCATCTTTTTGGTTGATTATTTATACAATCTGTTAAAAAAATGTAATTCCATTTTTTTAATGAAAATTTAACTACTCCAGTTGAAAGTTTTAATTTGTGTTGAAATTTTTTTAAATCAAATTATGGAACAAAAAATATAACTAGTTTAGTCGAATGTTCCATTAATTTATTTGACAATTCATCTCTTTGCTTAACATTTTTTTAAATTGAAAATTGAGCTATTCATTTTTGTTGTCGAAGATTGATCCTTTTTAGGTGAAATTTTATCAGTTAAGATTAAAATTCATCCTTTTGGATGCCATTTATGATTGAAAATGGATTTTTTTCAGTTGACGATTCAACTATTTAGTTGAAAATTCATGTATTTTGTGTAAAATTAATATTTTTTGTTGAAAATTCTACTACATATTTGGTTAAAAATTGATGTATCTTGTTAAAAATGATTTATTTTAACTTGAAATGTTAGGAATCTGAATCATTTAAAATGGAATTTAATATAGCACCCACGTTAATTTTACTCAAAAGAATATATCTTTCATTGCAAATATTATTATGTTAAATATGGATTGAAGTTGAAGTATATAAAGGTGAAAAAATAATTTGAATTATTCAGTTTTTATCTATAGTTTATGTTTGAAGTATTATTTATTTCTTTGATTATTGGATGGTGATAATATATTCAAAGTATCTTGTAATTCAATTAATAAAGATACTTTCAAAAATGAAAAAAAAGTAATTTAATTTTTTACAAATGAATAGTACTAATTTTTCATATTTGGATATTTATAAGGACTGAAAAAATATTATTTATAACAAACTAGCGAAATTGTACACATTAATTTTTCTTCCCCTGTATTGTCCACTATTTTTGTGAAAAAATTCCCTTTTCCCCCATCTTCTTCTTGTAAAATTTCCTTTCTTCGAATATGTTTCACTTGATATTTTTGTCTCATTTCAGAAACAAATAATTTATTTTCATCAGAATGGAAACACCAGAAAACTTTCCATTTCCTTTTCCCCCATATCCAATTCAAAACCAGTTTATGCAAAAACTGTACGAGTGCCTTGAAAATAGTAATTTAGGAATATTCGAAAGTCCCACAGGCACTGGAAAATCGCTCTCTATAATTTGCGGTGCATTAAAATGGCTCCTAGATCACGAATTTAATGAAAAACAAGTCCTGAATTCGAAAATAAACGAAATAAATCAACAGATTGAGGAACTGACCAAAAAATGTTCCGATGACTGGTTTACACTTCAAACTCAGCAATTAGAATTGACTAATGAAAAGCGAGTCTTAGAAGCAAAATTAGATGCAATCACAAGGTATGGCGAGAAGAAAAATAAACTAAAAGAGCGATTAAAGCAAGAAGAGAAACAGGATAAGAACAATAAGAAACGTTATATTAAACCTAAAGTTCCTGAGGGTTCGGAAAAGGAAAATGTCGAAGGTGCTGAAGGTGCTGAAGGGGGTCCAAAGGATGATTTTGAAGATGACGATCTTCTGTTGAAGGACGCAGATTCAGAATCTGACGAAGAAGATGATGATGGATCTCTAGAATTGTATAAAAATTGCAAAATATTTTTCTGCTCGAGAACACATTCTCAGCTTTCGCAATTTGTTGGAGAATTGAAAGAAAGTCCTTATTCTGAAAGCGTTTCGGTTGTGCCTCTTGCTTCGAGGTAAGATGTAGTTGCTTTCCAATTTTATGCAGGGTGTCTCCCCTACCTGGAAAACCTGGAATTGTCAGGAAATGCTTTCGAGAGCCTGCTTAATTTTTTGTCTTTGAGATATAAAATTGAATAATAATGATGTATCAACTTTTTCAGTTTTAGATTGATAATTTTAATTAAAAATTTATTTGTTGAGTTAAAAATTAACTTTTTTTTTTACTAAAAACTCATCTGTTCCATTTTTGGTCGAAAGTTGATCTTTTTGGTCGAAAATTCAACTTTTTGCTTGAAAATTCATCTTTTACGTTAAAAATTAAACTATTTTAGTTGAAAACTTATAATTTTGGTTCACAATTAATTTATTTTTCTTCTAATTCATGTTTTTTATTGGAAAAACGTTTGTTTTTTTTTGGCGAAAAGTTAATTTTTTTTTTTGACAGTTCATTTTTTTCCGTTGAAAATTCAAGTATTCCAGTTAAAGAATCATCATTTTTTTCTGAAAAAAATATCTTTTTTGGTACAAAATTAATTATCTTATTTAAAAATTAATCTTCTTGTTTGAAAATTCTTTTTTTTTGTTGAAAATTCAAGTATTCCAGTTAAATATTCGTTTTTTTGTTGTTGAAAATTCATCGTTTTCATTGAAAATAGGAATACATAATTTTTTAGTTACATTACTTGAACGAAAGATAAACTCTTTTGTAAAAAATTCATCTTTTTGGTTTAAAATTCAACTATTACCGTTTCAGACTCATAATTTTAATTAAAATTTCATCAGTTTAGTTTAAAATAAATTTTGTTTTGTTTATATTCAATGTTTCTTTTGGGTTAAAAATTCATCTTTTTTTTGTTGTTTGAAATTAAACTATTCCAGTTAAGGATTTTTCATTTTAGTTGACAGTTCATAAGTTTTGTTGAAAAATAATGCCTTTAACTGTAAATTTAACTATTTCATTTTTTGTTCAAAATTAATCTTTTTGTAGTTGAAAATTAAATTATTTGTAGAATTTTTCTCTTTTTTTAGTTGAAAGTTCAACTATTTTGTTAAAAATTCATATTTTTTAAAAAGGAAAATCGTCATTTTTGGTAGAAAAGTAATATTTTTTGTTGAAAATGAAACTTTTGATTGGGAGTTCATGGTTTTGTTGAAAAGTAATCTTTTTGGTGGAAAACTAATTTTCCGGTTTGAAGTTTCTTTTTTTCTTGTTGAAAATTCAAATATTCCAGTTAAATATTAATTATTTTAGTGGAAAATTAAACTTTTCAGTTAAAAATACACGTCTTTTTTGAGAGAAATTGTATTTTTTGTTAAGAAATTAATCTTCTTGTTAAAAAATGTATTAGCTTCTTTAAAAATTCTTTTGTTAAAGATTAAACTATTCCAGTTAAATATTTTTCATTTTAGTTGAAAATACATCAGTTTTATTGAAAAATAATTTCTTTAACTGAAAATTTAACTATTCTGTTATTTGGTCTAAAGTTGCTCTTTTTTGGTCGAAAATTCAACTTTTTGCATGAAAATTCATCTTTTCTGTTAAAATTAAACTATTCCAGTTGAAAACTCATAATTTTTGTTGAAAATTCAGCATTTTGGTTTAAAATTAATTATTTTTTCTTATAACTGCTTATAATTCATGTTTTTTGTTGGAAAATCGTTTTTTTTTCGCAAAAAATTAATCGTGTTTATAAATTAATCTTCTTTTTTAAAGTTATTTTTTTCCGTTGAAAATTCAAGCATTCCAGTTAAATATTCAACATATGCAAGATTCAGTTATTCCACTTAAAGACTCACCATTTTAATTTAAATTTCATTAGTGTGATTGCAAATTAATTTCTTTTGTTTATAATTCAGTTTTTGCTGAAAAAGCATCTTTTTGGTGAAAAATTAATTATCTTATTTAAAAATTAATCTTCTTGTTTGAAAATTACATTTTTTCTTTGAAAATTCAAGTATTCCAGTTAAATATTCGTTTTTGTTGTTGTTAAAAATTCATCACTTTGATTGAAAATATGAATACATACTTTTTTAGTTAAATTCCTTGATTGAAAGATAAACTCTTTTGTAAAAAAATCATCTTTTTGGTTTAAAATTCAACTCTTACAGTTGCAGACTCATCAGTTTGTTTTGAAATTAATTTTTGTTTGTTTATAATTCATGTTTTTTTGATTCCATTAAAAAGTCGAATTTTTCGGTGAAAAATTAATCTTAATATTTAAAAATTAATCTTCTTGTTTGAAAATTAATTTTTTTTCGTAAAAAATTCAAGTGTTCCAGTTAAATATTTTTCATTTTCATTAAAAATTCATCTTTTTGGTTGAAAATAAAACTACATACTTGGCCGAGAGTTAAACTACTTTATTTGGTTGAAAATTAATTTCTTCTGTTGAAAAGTTGGCGTTTTTGTGTTAAAAAATAGTCCTGTGTGTTAGAAAATTAATTTTCTTATTTAAAAATTAATCAAAATTAATTAATCATAATTTTAATTGAAAATGTATCATTTCGGTTGAAAATTAATTTCTTTTGATGGAAATTCATTGTTTAGAAAACTAATCTTCCGGTTTGAAAATTTCTTTTTTTGTTGTTGAAAATTCAAATGTTCGAGCTAAATATTCATTATTTTAGTTGAAAATTAAACTTTTTATTTTAAAATACTTTTTTTTTATTCAAAAATGTTATTTTTTGATAACAGATTCATCTTTTCGTTTAAAAATTGATCGACTTGTTTGAAAATTCTTGTTTTTCTTAAATAATCTTTTTTGGTTTAAAATTAAACTATTCCAGTTAAAGATTTTTCATTTTAGTTGAAAATTCATAAATTTTGTTGAAAAATAATTTCTTTAACTGTAAATTTATTTATTCCATTTTTGGTTGAAAATTTACCTTTTTGTAGATGAAAATTAAATTATTTGTAGAGTTTTTCTCTTTTCTTAGTTGAAAATTCATATATTTGCTTAAAAATTCATATTTTTTAAAACGAAAAACCGTCACTTTTGGTAAAAAATTAATTTTCTTGTTTGAAAATTCATCATTTTAGTTGAAAATTTATCACTTTTGTTGATTTTTTTTCTGAAACTTATATTTTATACTTAAAAAAACATCTATGTGGTTGAAAATTTATCTTTTTAGTTTGGTTGAAAATTAATTTCTTCTGTTGAAAAGTTCATGTTTTTGTGTTGAAAAATAGTCCTTTTTGTTAGAAATGAATTTTCTTATTTAAAAATTAATTTTCTTGTTTGAAAATTAATATTTTTCTTGAATATCCATCAATTTAGTTTAAATTTAATTTCTTTTGATGGAAATTCATTGTTTATAACACTAATCTTCCGGTTTGAAATTTTCTTTTTTTGTTGTTGAAAATTCAAATATTCCAGTTAAATATTCATTATTTCAGTTGAAAATTAAACTTTTTTGGTTACAAATTAATCTTCTTGTTTAAAAATTTATCAGCTTATTTGAAAATTCTTTTGTTAAAAATTAAGCCATACCAGTTAAAGATTTTTCATTTTAGTTAAAAATTCATAAGTTTTGTTGAAAATAAATTTCTTAAACTGAAAATTTAACGATTTCATTTTTGGTTGAAAATTGATCATTTTGTAGTGAACAATTAAATTATTTGTAGAATTTTTCTGTTTTATAGTTGAAAGTTCAACTGTTTTGTTAAAAATTCATGTTTTTCGTTGAAAAATCATATTCTTTTTGGTAAAAAATTAATCTTTTTTGAGAATTCATCTTTTTTTGTTGAAAATTCAAGTATTCCAGGTAAATATTCATAATTTTAGTTTAAAATTCATCTTTTTGATTGAAAGTAAAACCACTTATTTAAAATTTAAACCGCTTTTTCAAAAATGCATCTTTTTTGTTTAAAGTTCATTTATTCCACTTCATGATTAATAATAATTATTATCAATTTTGGCTGACATTTTTTGTTTTACAAGAGGAACATTAATTTTTGTAGTTGCAAATTTAATTATTTTGTTGAGAATGCATGTGTTTTGTTGACAAATTGCTTTTTTTCGTAGAAAATTAATCTTTTTGTTTGAAAATTCAACGATCTGGTTAGAAATTCATTAATCTTGTTGAAAATGTAATATTTTTACGTGGAAAGTTAGGGATTTGAAGCGGTTGAAATGTAATTTAATATAGTACTTGATTTAATTTTAACTACAAATATGTACCGAATTTTAAGTATAAGATGATAATATAAAAATTTGTTAAAATTATTTTCCAAATTCATGGACTTTCGAGAAAAATTGAAGAAATTATTACTTATATTTTCAGTATTATTTCATGAATAGAGAGTGCTGATATATTTAAGAATATCGTGTACTATAATTTATCAAAGCTTTCCCGGGAAAAAGTTGATATTGTCAGGAAATTTATCTGCAGGATTTGAGTAGACACCCTCTCCTGATTTTGAGATTTTAGATTTATTCTTTTTATTTAACTTTTTATGAATTAAAAATTACTTTCCGGTTTGAACAGACAAAACTACTGTGTAAATCAATCCGTAAAGAGACTTAAAAACGTGAACATGATTAACGATCAGTGCTTGCAACTCCAGCGGAAAAAAACCACGGTTAAAAAGGAAAAGGCACTCAAAAAGCAGAAAAACACGAGTGGTTGTCCATTCAAACCCGGAGACCAGGAACTTCTTTTGGCAGAAATTTTGACAAAGATTCAAGACGTGGAAGAAATAGCTCAAAAGGGCCAGGAATTACACACTTGTTCTTATTATGCTTCGAGAAAATCTGTGGATGATGGACAAGTTATTTTGGTTCCTTACAATTCTGTTTTGCACAAAAGTACCAGAGAGAGTTCTGGAATTAATTTGAAAAATAATATATTGATAATTGACGAAGCGCACAATCTTTTGGAAGCTATTGAAAGAATGCACAGTATTACTATCACTGGAAGAAACGTTTTGCATTGTTATAATCAACTTTCTCAGTATCAAAAAAGGTTAATATCCTGAAAAAATGTCATTTAAAATGTCAGTAAGTAAGGGGCCGTCCATAAACTAATATGCGTTATTATTTTGATGGGTCAGTGGAAAACCTGGAAGTGTCAGGGAATTTTTGCGAGAATGTGCTTTAATTTTTTTAAATTTCAATATAAAATTTAATAACAGTGATTCTTTATTTGTAAAAATAGCTCTATATTACTGTATTTAACCAGGGTGCCCGCTGAACCGGGAAACCGGGACATGACAGTGAATTTATTCCTTGACCGGGAATTTTACGAATTTTCAGAAGAAAATTTTGCCCAAGTTTGATATCAACAGTTTTGTAAATAATTAAAGTATACACAACTGAACAATAATTGATTTGTCAAAACGATTCTAAATCTGTTCAAAATTTGAGAATTTCCAGATTGAAACGTTTTGAATTCGAAAGTCTTAATACGAATTGAGATTATTATAATATCAATTATTGAGATAATTTTATATTTAAATAACGATTTTAATGATTCATCAATAAAATATTTTTAATTCAAAGTTTTAGGTCTTCCTTTATATTATTTTTCATATTAAATTAAATAAATAAATCTATTAATATATTATTTTTATTAGTTTTCTAAGCCATTACAAATTTCAGTTTTCATTTCAGACGAGTAAATTGAACACAAATATATGTAAAAGTAAACAATTTGATAATGAATTGTTTTACATCGAAAGCTTTGACTCTGTAGAATTTCGAAGAGCTTTTCAACTTTTAACGTTACAATTTAAATCGTTCTGTTTAAAAAATGTTAAATTAATCGAATTTTTCCTACAACTTTTGGAAAATCCTGAAAATTTAAAAAAAATCCTTAAAATCTTCCAGGTTCTGTTTTGATCATTTTTGGGAATCTCTTAAAATCTTTTTAAATTTTCTGTTACAATAATTTTTCAAAATGAAAAATCATTTTCAATTTTCCTAGAAATCTTAAGGAAATGTTTCCATTCTTTTCAAGCCTTTCACAATTCCTAAAAAGTTTCTAAATTTTTTAGTTGAAATCTGCAAAAATATGCATTTTGTTTTAAATTCCGCTGTGGATATTTGTACCAAAATTTCGGTACAAATAGCCTAATTTTTTGGTTCAAAAACTTCGTGTAAATGATTTGAAATCATTTCAAGTTCTAAATTTAATTTTGATATTAAAATATTCTTTAAATATCTCGTAAGATTACTTTAATTTTTTCTACAAATAATAAATGTTCCTATTGTTATTTATAAATTGAAATTTTAAGGATTTTTGTTTAATTTGCAGGATTTTCTAAAGGTTGTAGGAAAAATTCAATTAATTAAAAAATATATTTAAACGTTTCAAAAAAATTTCAACAATGATTTTAAATTTGGAAAAATATAACACCACTTCTAGATTTCTCAATGTTTTGAAAGAATTTTTTAAAAAGTTTTTGAAGGATTCTTAAACTATTTAAAATGAAAATAATTTAACTTCTAATTTAAAAAATTGTTAATTTAAAAAATTTATTTGTAATCTTTTAACTTGTCTAGCTTAAAATTACTCAAAAAATATTATTTTGAACATTTTAAAAATTCATTGCTTGATTCTTTCATTTAGAGTATTGAAAATGTTAACGTGGATTTACATTTTTGGAAATGAATCTGAAACTTTGAGTTCTATAATTGATAAAATTTCTAAATTTTGCAATTTATCTGCATTTCATTAACAAATTTTCAATTGAAAATTGTTAGTACCTTCCATTTGTTACGTGTAAATTTAATTTGTTATTTATTATTGCTATTATTATTTGCTTATTATTATATGCTTATTATTATATTTATTTATTGCTTTAAATGGAAAAATGTTTAGAATTGAGTTCGAATTTTTAAATTTCATTGGCCGTGAAAAATGATTGAAACCGGGAAAAAACCGTTAAATGACCATTTTTATTGTTGTTGAAAATTTGCTTTTTTTGTTTGAAAGTTTGATTGAAAAGTCATTTCTTTGGTCGAAAAATGAGATATTTGCTTGAAAATTCGCTTTTCTTGATTAAAAATTAATTTTTTTCACTGAAAATTCAAGTATGTCAGTTCAAAAAACTCTTTTGGTAAGGATTTTGTTTGTTTGTTGAAAGTTAAGTTTTTTTAAAAACAAACTGTTATTATTCCGGTTGAATATTTCATCGTTTTATTAAAAAATTTATTTCTATGATTGAGCATTAATTTATTTATGTAACTAAAATTTTAACTTCAATTTTTGATTGAATCCATCATTTTGTTTGAGAATTCAACTATTTCAGTTGAAAAATCATCAGTTGGTTAAAAAATTAATTTAACTGAAAATTTAACTATTCCATTTTTTGTTAAAAGTTTATCTTTTTCGGTGGAAATTAATCTTCATGGTTGAAAATTCATCGTTTTTGATTAAAATTCAACTATTTCTGTTGAAGATTCGTTATTTTAGTTGAAAATTCATCCGTTTTGTTTAAAAGTAAATTTTTTTAACTAAAACTTCAACTAATTCTATTTTCGTAAAAAATTGATTTCTTTTAGTACAATATTCAACTATTTGCTTGAATATGTGTCTTTTTTAGTTGAAATTTCAACTATTTTATTGATAATTTATATATTTTGTTGAAAAATCGTCTTCTACGGTAGTAAATGAATTATCTTTTTCAACAATTCATCTTTTTGTTTGAAAATTCAAGCATTTCAGTTAAATAATCATCATTTGTGTTTTAATTTATATTTTTGGTTAAAAATAAAACTACTTTGTTGAAAGTTAATCTCTTTCGATAAAAATTCACATATTCCAGTTAAGATTCATAATTTTATTTGTAAATTAATATGTTTTAGTTGAGGATTCTACTTTTTCGTGTCTGGTGAATTTCAAATGTTTTTTATTTTAAATTAAAATATTTTTTTGACTGAAAACTCGACTATTGGTTTTACGTTTCAATTACGATTAAAAAAATAATTTTTTTTAAAGATTCATCACTTAGTTGAACATTCAACAATTGATTAAAGAATGACTATTTTTATGAAAATTTGACTATTTGGAAGAAATTAAATTTTTTTGTTCCAAAATCATATTTTTAGGGTAAAAGCTCGACTGTTTTGTAGATAATTCACCTTTTTGTCTCCAAAATCTATTAGTTTAGTAAAAAAATTAACCGCGGTGGAAAATTTAACTATTTTGTTAGAAATTTATTCTTTATAAGTCGAAATATCAACTATGTGGTATAAAATTCATGAATTTTGTTGACAACTCGTCTTTTTGCTTGAAAAATTAATTTCGTTTATTAAAAATTCATATTTTTGGTTGGGAATTCCTCTATTCGATGAAAATTTTTTCCTCCTTGAATCAAAGTTCACCTATTGTGTTGAGGATTAAACTATTTGGTTTAATTTCGTTGTTTTCTTTCATCTAAATGATTAATAATTCGTTTTTGGTAGAAAATTAATCTTTATAGGAGAAAAGTTGTCTTTCTTGCTTCAAAATGAACTTTTTTGTTGAAAATTTAATTGTCTTCTAAAAATTTGTATTTTTGGCTCGAAAATTTAACTGTTTTCGATTGAATTTTAATATTTTTTGTTTGAAAATTCCACAATTTAGTAGAAAAAGCATCTTTGGAGGTTGAAAAATCGACGATTTGGAATTTGGATAGTCATCTTTTTTGGTCGAAAATTCCATTGTTTTGTTTCGTTCCTTTGAATTGAAAATTCATCTTTCTTGGTTGTAAATGAAATTGTTTGTTATAAATGCAAAGGTCTTAGAAAAAGTTCGTCTTTTTCACTTTTAGATTGAACTATTTGGTGAAAAGTTCAATTTTGTTGAAAATTCGTCCCTTTTGCTTAAAAGTTCAACTATTTGATGGTAATGCAACTGTTTAATTAAAAATAGATTTTTTTGTTGAAAATTTATCTGTAAAGGTTGAAAATTCGTCTCTTTTGGGAGAAAATTTCTTTTTCTTGGTTAAAAATGAACTTTTTAGTAAAAAGTTTAATCTTGCTGGTTGAAAATTCAACTATCTTCTAAAAAATTAGTATTTTTGGCTTAAAAATTCAACTATTTGGTTAAAAGTTAAACTATTTAGTTAAAAATTCGTCTCTTTTGCTTGAAAGTTCAACTTTTCCACATGCTGTCTTGAAGACTTAAACAATTCAAAATTAAAAGCGTTTAAAGTTGAAAATTTGGTAGAAAAAAAATTTTGATATTATCAACTGTAGATATAAACAAATATTAAAAAAAAAAACAAGAATCTGTATTTTAAGTACAGGCCTCACAGACCGGCCCCTATACCCCTTATTGTACCCTATATTCAGTTAAGGTCCCTAAAGTACCATATTTTCAAGAATTGGTTCCTATGTTACCCCATTTGCAGCCCGTAACGGAAATTTTAAAAATTCATAATATGATCCAAGTTTTCAAGAGTTCGGCATTTGAAAAAAATAGCAAAAATCAGGATATTTCTGTAAGAAATCACTTTTTTCAATAAATTAACTCGTCGTTTAAATGAGTTTTTTAGAAATATTTCAGATTATTTTTAAATATTACGAGAAATTGTCAATAAATTTCAATAATTTTGAGGGGCTTTTAAGATTTTAGGGTATTTTTAAAACTTCTAATTCATTTGGAAGAGTTTTTAGTTTGAAATATTTTAGGGAATTTAAAAAGATTCTAAGGATTTTTTGGATTAATTTAATTAATTTGGAAGAATTTCCAAGCGTTTGGCATATTTTGGGATATAAATTTATTTATAATATTTTAGTGGATTTCAAAGACTTTATTCATGAGAATTGAGGTATTTTGTAGGATTTCAAAGGATTTTAAATGTTTTAGAAAATCTTAAGAGATTACTAGAAATTTTTTATTGATTTCGATCAATTGAAGGAATTTCAAAGAGATTTGAAATGTGTTAGGATAAAGAATTTTCTACAGTTTTGGAATACATAGAACAGCTTTAGA
Organism: Belonocnema kinseyi; assembly: GCF_010883055.1. NCBI lineage: Eukaryota > Metazoa > Arthropoda > Insecta > Hymenoptera > Cynipidae > Belonocnema > Belonocnema kinseyi. Next base: position 92,257,131 of record NC_046658.1, on the reverse strand, counting down.
CGACCTATATGTTTTGAGATATTTCAAAATATTTCATGGGATTATACAAGATTTCCGAGGTTTTCAATGATTTTAAGGATTTTTTTTTAAAGCTCTTAAGGTATTTTAATAAATTGTTCAGGTTTTTAGAAAATATTACTAGATTTCATAGAATTTCACGCGAATTAATGATATTTTAGTGAATTTTAAAGAATTTATTTTAAAAAGTAAGATATTTCTTGGGTTTCAAAAGAATAAAACATTAAATTAAAATTCCCAGGAAAATAGAAAATGATTTTTAATCTTGAAAAATTGTTCTAAGAAAATATTTTTAAAAGTTTTAAAAGATTTACTAAATTTTTAAAAAAGAATCGGGAAATCATTTTCAATTATTCTAGGAATCGTAAGAAATTTTTTTTATTATTTTCAAGCCTTTCACAATTTCTGAAAAGCTTCTAAATTTTTTGTTTAGAATCTGCATAAATCTAAATTTTGTTTTAATTTAGGCTGTTTTAATTTTATTTAAAATATCTCTTTAAATTGAATAATAAGTGTTCAATTGTTATTTGCACATCAAAATTTTGAGGAAATTTTTTGAAATTTGTAGGCTTTTCTAACAATTGTAGAAAAGACTCAATTGATTTTAGAAGTTCTGAAGAAATTACAAAAATAATTTTAAATATGAAAAAGATTTCTTAAGATTTTGAAATAAAATTATGAAGCATTTCAGGAATGTTTAAACTATTTAATATTAAAATAATTTAACTTCTAATTTAAGAAGAGTTCAGTTAAAAAAATGTTAATTTTAAAAATGTGTCTAGCTTGAAATTCCTTAAAATAATATAATGATTTATAAAAGTTGAAAATGCTAAATTTGACAGTTTATCTGAATTTCATTAAAAATTGTTCAACTAAGAGAATTGTAATAGAAAATTTTTTAATTAAAAAACTTTAAAACTTAAATTTCAACAGTTCAAAATTCAAGAGTTCCACTTTTAGTGCTTTAATTTGTACTTTATTTTTTATTTATTCAAATGGAAAAATGTTTCGCTTTACAATTTTAATTTGTAAAATTTTATTTATCGTGAAAAATGTTTGCGAACCGGGAAAAACCCTAAATTTGGTTTCTTTGATGAAAACCGCCAACCTGTAGTAGTTAATGGACAGCACCCAAGAAATAAACTATTGAATATATGTATAATCAATTTTATTTTCAGATTTCAGACTCTTTTCTCCGCGAAGAATGTTATGTACTTGAATCAGCTGAGTTTCTGCCTAAAGAAACTATTGAAGACTCTGGGTGGAACAATAAAATCTCAGCCTGATGATAACACGAGTAAAGATACGACCCCTAAACTTTACAAAATCAGGGATTTCGAGGCTATGGCAGAACTCGATACAGTTAATATTTTTCACCTGCTCAAGTTCATGAAGGATTCAAAACTCGTTCATAAATTGAGAGGCTACATGGAAAAGTACGAGAATGGAGTGACTATAAATGTTTCTAAAAAACCGACGGGGGTGAAGGCTTTTCTGAACAGTTTACAGGACAAAAGTGTTGAAGAAATCGATACTAAATTGAACGAAAAAAACAATGAAGAGCAGAGCAATAGTCCATTGATTTTGGTTTATGGCTTTCTCGAATGCTTGCTTTCCAAAAGCGCTGATGGGAGAATTTTCGTTATTCCTGGAACGACAATTGGACAGGGAACTTTGAAGTTCCTTTTGCTTAATCCTGCTGCTCACTTTCACGATATTGGTACGTATTATTTTCAGGGACAATTATGAAATTTTTTGATACCGGAAAAAGCCAAGAAATTGCAGTGATTTTATTTATTAACTGGAATTTTTGGCAAATTTTTACAATTTAAAATAAGTTCGATTTCTACTTTTTTGAAATATTAAGTTTAATTATTAACTTTCGGTAAAATGTATAATGTATAATGTATAATGTATAATGTAAATGTATAGTTCTAAAACCTTTTACTTTGACAATTTTTCATTTTAGGTCTTTATTTTTAAGCATACATTTTCAATTTAAAGAATTAAAAAATTTCAGTTGTCCAACTTCAAAAATAAATTGATTCATTATTTTTAAAACTAAAATGTAGTTCGAGTTTCAAAAATTTAACAATAATTCAGTTTAGGAAGCGATTCTGAAATTGGTAAAAATTAAATAATTTACCGATTATAATGTTAAAAATTGAACAGTTTCAATTTGCAAGCCTTAGTGTAGTTACACAAATTTATCGGTCTGATTAAAATTGTACAAAGTGTTTAGAATTTTTAATTCATTTAAAATGAACAGGTTTATAATTAAAGGCTTTTATTAAATTTCAAATATTATTCAAATATTGTTTAGGTCTAAAATATTCCATTTTAAAATAATTTAATTCAAAAAATTTTATTTAAAAAACAACAGTTTTTAAATAGACTTTTTTGGTTTTTCACATCTTTATTGAGTTGTGGGGGGGGGGGCAAATTTGGTACTTAAAACTTTTTATTCAGTTGAAAATGAGGAAATTTAAGTTTTTAATTTTTGTTAAATTGATAGACGGACATTTGATATAGGGTGGACGCGCTGAGGCTTACATGTACAGGAAACTTGAAGGCTACCCGATTTGCACAGCAGCACGGGAAAAGCCATTCGACAGGGGCATTTTTAAATTTCGCGCCTTTAAAGTTGTATTTGGATAGGCCATTCTGTCAAATCCGTGCAGCTTTGGATCAAGTTTAGCATAGGTTTCATGGTTGCCTTCTGAACTTCAAATGAATAAAAGTGCCAACAAAATATAGGTTATTTTAAGTAGTAATTACAAATATGAAAAGTGTTCGTGAACTTAAAAAAAAGAGTTAAATTTCGAAAAAAGACTAATTTTTAACCTAATCATTGAATTTTCTACCCAAGAACAAAATGAATTTGAAACAAAATGGTTAAATTTTCGACCAAACAGTTGAATTATGAATAAAGTAGTACAAATTTTCAACCAGAAAAGACCAATTTTCAAAAAATAGCTGAACCCTATAGACATTTTTTTACAAAATATAAAATTTCTTATTAGTCCAATAAAAAAAGATTTTAATTCGAAATAAAACACAGTTGAATTTAACCAAAAAATCTTCAACCAAATCAGATTAATTTTCTACCAAAATATTTGAATTTTCAACAACAAGCGAGATTTTTTTACAAAAATAAATCAATTTTGAAACGAAAAAGAAGAGTTTTTAAACAAGACTGAATTGTCCAATTTTTAAGCCAAATAGACCAATTTTAGGGAAAAAATTTGCATTTTAAAACCGAGATTATGAATGATTAACAAAAAAGTTAATTTTTTTACTAAAGGATGTAAATTTTATAACGAAGAAGTCAAATTTTGAAGCAAGAAATAAAAAGGATTTTCACCAAATTGTTGAATTTTCAAGCCATAGAAATGAAGTTTCTACAAAACAGTTGCATTTTCGATCCGAAAATATGAATTTTCAACAAAAAAGTTAATTTTCTACCAAACTCATCAGAGTGGAATTCAAGTTAAAAAATGAATAAATAATAGATAAATTCAACCAAAAGAGTTTTTGGTTGAAAATTTTATTATTTTGTTGAAAATACAATTATATTGTTAAAAATTCTCTTTTTAATCAAAAGTTCCACTACTTTCTTAGAAATTTATTTTCTTAGTTCAAGGTTTATGTCTATGTTTGAAAATGTAATTATTTTCATGAAAAATCGTTTTATGTTGTGTTAAGAATAAATTTCTTTAACTGAGAATTACAATATTCAATTTTTGGTTAAAAATTATTTTTTTTTTAGTTGGTAGAAACATTTTTGGTTGAAAATTCTTGTATTTTGTTAAAAAAGTGTAGAAATTTAATTGAGAATTCGTATTCATTGAGAATTCATACTTTTTGGTTGAAAAATCGATTAATATTTTTTGACTTAATGTTGAACTACGTTGCAAACAATTTTTTTTATGAGGGATTCATAAATGTAGTTAAAAATTCAACTATGTCTTTGGAAATCAATTTTTATGTTAAAAACTGCTTTTTTTGTAGAAAATTCATTTTTTTGGCTTGAAAATAAAACTTTTTGGTTAGAAAAAAAAACATATTATGTAGAAAATATATCTTTTGGGTTCAATATTTAACAGCTTTGTTGAAAATTCACTTTTTTTTGAAAATTATTTTTTTATCTGAAAATTGAGCTATTCTATTTTTAGTTGAGACTTTGTCCTGTATGTTGTTTAAGTTGAAAATTTAACTATTTGGTAGAAAATTCATATATTTTGTTTGAAAGTCGTCTTTTTGGCTAAAAAATTAATCTTGCTGTTTGAAAATTCACATGTTTTGTTACAAATTCATCTTTTTCAATTTAAAAGTCTACGCTTTTCTGAAAAATTTGGCTTTTTAGTATAAAAACTTTACTCGTGGTTAAAAATGAAATTTGTTAATGAAAATTAAACTGTCTTCTAAAAAATGGTTCCTTTTGTCTAGGAAATTCAAATATTTGATTGAATTTTAACCTAATTTGTTTAAAAATTTGACTATTTGATTAAAAATGCAATATAAATGAAATATAGAAGTAATAATAATTTATTTATTTATTTATTTATTTACAGTGCATGAAGCAAGGGCAGTGATTCTAGCAGGAGGGACGATGGAACCTATGTCAGAATTTAAGGAACAATTGTTTATTGGCGCTGGCGCTAATCCAGAAAGAATCATTACTTTTTCCTGTGATCATGTGATTCCTAAAGAAAATATTCTGACGAGTGTTGTTACACGAGGTCCCACTGGAATCGAGTTTGAATTCAATTTTCAAAACAGAGGAAATGAGAAGATGGTAATTTAAAATTATTCCGGAACACACCATTTTTGTTATTATTTCTGCTAAAATTTTTAATATTTGACACTTTTTTTTAGAGATATGACCTAAAGACTCCTTGGATTTTTTGTTAAATCTTGAAAACCGGGAAATCTTCCTGCATTTTTCACGAGAACCTTGAATTTGAATTATTATTATTATTATTATTTTTTTCAAAACGATAATTTTATTGAAATGCCAAAAGTACTTCAAATCTTTTAGTTCATTATGAAAGAAGCTTCTTATTTAGAAAAAATCTTGCCGCTGAACATTTTTTCTTTATCAAGATGTAATTTATCTTTTTTTTATTACAGTATTAATAAAGAGATTTTAAGGCGAATGCGAAATATTTAAGAAAGATTTCACAAAGATTTAAAAGATTTCAAGGAATTCAAAGATTAAAAAAAGGCGTGTCAATGATTTTAAAGATTTAAAAAAAGGGTATAGTAAACAATATTTCTAAGATTGCAAAACATTTCAAATATTTTGAACAATTTCAAAATTGTTTAGGATATATTAAACGATTTCACACAAGTTTCAAATATTATACAAAAAATTCATGAAGATTTAAAAGAATACAAGAAATTCAAAGATTTCAACAAATTTCAAAGATTTAAAATCATTTTAATTTTTTAGAAGATTTCATAAGATATCACAAAGATTTGAAATAATCCGAAAATTTCAAACGAATAAAAAAGATTTCTGAAAGATTTCACAAATATTTCAAAGACTTCATAAGGATTTAAAAAGAATACAAGAATTTCAAAGGTTTCAAAAAGAGTGCAGTATACAAGTTTTAAAGATTTAAAATTTTTTTAAACATTTCTAAAGATTTCAAAATGTTTAAATAAATTGGAGAAGATTTTTTAAAGATTTCAATGATTTCTAACGAGTGGAAAAGATTGCAGGAAAAGGATCAAAGAAAGATTTCAAAAATATTTCAAAATATTTCAACAAATTTCACGAAGTTTTCGCAGATTTAAAAGATTTCAAAACCTTTTAAATATTTTAACCGATATCAACATTTTTTAGATGACCTCAAAAGTTTTCAAGTATTTCAGTGATTTTTAATGACAAAAACAATTTTTCAGAAGTATTTCACAAACATTTCACAGATTTCGTTAAGATTTAAAAAAACTATACAAAGATTTCAAATATTTTAAAGATTTTAAAGATTTTGCAAAAGCTTTAAAAGATGCCGAAAGATTTTGCAAAGATTTTACAGAAATTTCAAGCTTTCACTAAAGTTTGTAATACTTAAAACAAATTCCCACGAATTCACAAAGATTTCAATGATTTCAAAGACTTTACAAAAATTGAAAAATATTTCCAAAGAGATCACAAAGACGACTTATGTTTGCAAAAAATTACGAATTTATTTATTTATGGTTCTGTCTTCTTTAGAAATTTTTGGCCAAGAAAATATCAAATGGCTCATTTTTTACATGTATAAAAAATGTTTATTTCATTATTTAATTTAAAAAATGGATCAAAAGGATGAATTTTCAACACAGAAGAACAATTTTTCACCAAAAATATGAATTTTCAACAAAATACATTTTTTTTAAACCAAATAATTGAATTTCTATTATATAATAAATATTATTAAATATTATTATTAATAATATTGTAATATAAAATTACTTTATATTAATAATAATGTTAGATGTTATGAAAGTATAAAATTAAATTATATATTAACTAAATCGTAAAATGTGAATTTTCAACGAAACACTTACTTTTCATCTCCAACAGATTAATTTTTTACCAGGCAGGTGAATTTTGAACCAAAAATTATGATTTTTTACCGAAAGAGATGAATTTTTAAATAAAAAAGATGATTGTGAAAAATTGTTGAATTTTCAACCAAAAAATATGAATTCTCAACAAAAAATGTAATGGTTGATATTTTAACCAAGATAAGATTTTCACATTAAATCAAAACAGTTGAATTGAATCAAAATACACGAATTTCTAACAAGATAGTTTAAAATTTAACCAAAACAGATTAATTTTGAATCACTTGAATTTTTCAGTAGAAAATATAAATTTTCCACCAAAAGAGAATAAATATCAAATCAAAAAGCCGAAATTTAAACAAAAACGATTTTTCAGTTCAATTTTAAACCCGAAAAAGTGAATTTTCAGCCTAAAATTTTATATTCAACCGTAAGAAATTAAATTTTAACCAGATAGTTGCATTTTTAACCAAAAAGATAATTTTTCTACAGAATGAGATTAGCTTTCATATGAAAAAGATGAATCTTCAACACAGAATATTAATTTTTATCCAAGAATATTAATTCTTAACAAAATACATTTTTTTATTAAATAATTGAATTTCTATCCAAGAACGTTAATTTTCTACCAGAAAAGATAAATTTTCAACAAAAAACGTTAATTTTTGACCAAATATTGAAATTTTTAACTAAAAACATGATTTTTTAACACAAAAGATTAATTTTCTACCGAAAAATATAAATATTATATGGTAAATAAATTTAAGTTACATAAATTAATATATATAAAATATTATTAAATAATATGATTAATAATATTTTAATACAATATTATTATATATTATTATTATTATTATTATTATTATTTATGTTAAATGTTATAAATATATAAATATAACATTAAATTTTATATTAAATAATCTGAAAATGTGAATTTTCTACAAAATACTTAATTTTCATTCGTAGCAGAATAATTTTTAACAAAAAATTTGCATTTTCATCCAAAAAACTGATTTTTTTACATAAAGAGATGAATTTTTAACTAAAAAAGATGATTGTTCAAAATAGAAGATTATTTTTCTACCAAAAGAGTTTTTAAGACGAGAGAAAAAATTCGATCAAATTGTTTAATTTAAAAATAATTTAATTTCGAACCAAATAATACAATTTTTAACCAAACTAGATGAATTTCTAAGCAAGTATTTGATAGTAAACTTTTTGAAGAAGAAACCTAACTTTCAACCAAAAGAGAATAAATATCAAATAAAAAAGCCGAACTTTGAACAAAAATTATTTCTCAGTTGAATTTTCAACCAGAAAATGTGAATTTTCAACACAAAATGTTATATTCAACCGTAAGAAATTAATTTTTAACCAGTTAGTTGTATTTTTTATAAAAAAAAGATTTTGCTACAGAATGAGATTCATTTTCATATGAAAAAGATGAATCTTCAAGACAGAAGTTTAATTTTCTACAAAAAATATAATTATTATATATTAAATAACTTTAAATTATATACATCTTTGTATGATAAATATTATTAAATACTATTATTAATAATAATATAATAAATTATTTTTTTATATTATTAATGTTAAATGTTATTATTATATAAATATCAAAGTAAATTATATATTACATGAATCCGAAAGTGTGAATTTTCAACCGTAACAGATTAATTTGTAATCAAATGTTTGTATTTTGAACTGAAAAAGCTGATTTTTCTAAACAAAGAGTTGAATTTTCAACTAAAAAAAAATGATTGTTCAACACAGAAGATTACTTTTTTACCAAACAAGTTTTTAAGTCAAGAGAACAAATTCGTTCGAATTGTTTAATTTTAAAATAATTAATTAATTAATTTAAAAATAATTCAATTTTGAACAAAAAAATGAAATTGCTAATCAAACAAGATGAATTCTTAGGTAAGTATTTAATAGTAAACTTTTTGAAGAAACAAATTAACTTTCAACCAAAAGAGAATAAATATCGAATCAAAAAGCCGAACTTTGAACAAAAACGATTTTTCAGTTAAATTTTCAACCCGAAAATGTGAATTTTTAACAAAAAATTATATATTTAATCGTAAGAAATTAATTTTTAATCACTTAGTTGCATTTTTTATAAAAAAAAGATTTTGCTACAGAATGAGATTAATTTTCATATGAAAAAGATCAATCTTAAACGCAGAAGATTAATTTTCTACCAAAAAATATAAATATTATATAATTAATAAGTTTAAATTATATCAATTGTTATATAATAAATATGATTGAATACTATTATTAATAATATTATAATAGAATATTATTTTATATTATTATCAATGTTAAATGTTATTAATTTATAAATATAAAATTAAATTATATATTAAATATTCTGAAAATTTGAATTTGCAACAAAACATTGAATTTTTATCCGCAATAGATTAATTTTTAACCAAACAGTTGAATTTTCAACCAAAAAAGCTGATTTTCTAAACAAAGAGGTGCATTTTTAACTAAAAAAGATTATTGTTTAACAGGGAAGATTAATTTTCTACCAACAAAAGTTTTTAAGTCAAGAGAAAAAAATTCAATCAAATTGTTTAATTTTCAAAGCAAAAAGATGAATTTTCAACAAAATAATTCAATTTTGAACCAAATAATAACATTTTTAACCAAATAGGTTGAATTCTTAACCAAGAATTTCTTAGTAAACTTTTTTAAGAAAAAAAGAACTTTAAATAAAAAATAGTTGGATATTCTTACTTGCAACCCTTAATAGAACTTTTAAAAAATGTATAAAAAGATCAAAGCGTTCAAGAGTCAGGAATTTTGAAAAAATTAGCAAATCAGAGAATTTCTATGTTTTAGGGAATTTTAAAGCGTTTTAAAAATTGTAGGATAAAGAATTTTCTAGGATTATGGAAGGTATGGAGCAATTTTACAGGACCTATAAGTTTTAAAAATATATCACGTTATTTTATCAAATTTCGGAGGGTTTCAATAATTTTAATGGATTTTAATTTATCCTACATTTTGCGAATTCTCTGGAATTTTATGAAATCTCATAAATTTTATGAATTCACTTAAATTTCTTCAATTTACTTAATTTTTTCTAAATTCAATTAACTCTGCTTAATTCAATGCTTTTTCTTAAATGTCTAAAAGCTTTTATCTAATTGATCCTAAGGATTATTTGGTAAAATGAAAAGAGGATTTGAAATAGTTAAAAATATTTTTTCAAATCCCTTGGCATTTTCAAGAGCTTTAAAAAGTTTCAAAGAATTTCAAAAGATATCAAAGGATTTTATATATTTTAAAAGACGGGAATATTTTAGGATATTTTAAATGATTCCAAGGCATTTTCCAGAGATTTAAACAATTTCAAAGGATTTCTACAGTTTTTAATGATTTAAAGGAATTAAAAAACATTTGCATGCATTTATAATGTTTCAACTGATTTCGAAGAACCTATTCACAAGAAGTGAGAAATTTCGTAGGGCCCTGAATTCTTATTAATTTATCCTGAATTCCTTAAAATTCCTTTTGAATTCTCCTAAATACGCTCAATTCCACTCAATTCAATGGATTTTAAAAAACTTTTGGTGTGATTTATCTTGAAGTCTTTAAAAGTTACCTTAAATTCTTAGAAATTGCATCATATTCTTTTAAACTTTCTTTACATTTTTTAAACATCTCAAACTTACTCAGTTCAATGCAGTTTTTCATATTTTTTAATTGTGTTGAATTCATTTGATTGTTTTTAAAGTTCAGTTTTGATATTTTATGCATTTTATCGAATTCTTTTCAATTCCCGCCAATTCCTCTATAGTCACTAAAATTTCACTAAAATAAATAGATTTTTTCGATTTAAAAACAATTTTCCTAATTCATATGAATTCTTTTGAATTTAACTTGAGTTTTTTTGTAGCGCTTAGTCTCTTTTTTATAAGAAATTAATAAGGTTTCAATGATTTGAAGAAATTTGAAATTATTTTTTGGAATTCACAATGTATTCTCATTAATTTATCCTGATTTTTTTTTAATTCTTTGAAATTCTCCTGATTTTTTTTAATTCGTATGTATTCTTCTAAATTTACTGAAATTACTTCAAAATTATTGAATTCAATTAAGCTTTTGTTATTTTTTTAAAGTCTTTTCAATTTATTTGACTTTTTTTAATATACCTCGAATTTTCATAAGTTTCATTAAATTCTTCTGAAAACTGGGAAATGACTGGGAATTTTATGAGATCGGGGAAAACCGGGAAATGACAGTGAATTTATTTTTGACGGGGAATTTTACAAAATTTTTAGAATAAAAATTTTGTCAACCGGTTTTTAAATAATTTGTTGAAATGTGATTTTTATAAATTATTTTATCATTTAGTTTAGAATGTTTAATTTGAAAACCTATCACTTAAAAAATTTTCCGTTTTAGATTTTTAATTTTTAAAAGCATTTATTTTAATTTAAAGAATTTTAAAATGCAGTTTTAAAGGTAAAAATAAATTAAAAATTAGAAGTTTTTAGAATCGAAGATATTTTTATAGAAAACAGGATGGCCGCCGTACCGGGTAACCAGGAATTTTACGAATTTTCAGAAGAAAAATCTGCCCAAGTTCAATTTTAACAGTTTTTTAAATAATTAAAGTGCAGTTTTGAAGATTTAATCAATTACACATTAAAAGCCTTTGAAGTTGAAAATTGTTGATGAAAAACATTTTCATTTTATCAACTGTAAACATAAATAAATAAATAATTTTTTCAATGAATCTGTACCCTAAGTATAGAAATATGAACAATAATTGATTTGACCAAACAATCCTAGACCCGTTCAAAATTTGAGAATTTCTGATTGTAACTGTTTCAATTCGAAAGTCTTAATAAGAATTGAAATTAATATATCATTTATTCTGATAATTTTATTTTTTAATAAAAAATTTCGTGATTTATCAATAATTTATTTTTAATTCCGAGTTTCAGGTCTTCCTTTATATAATTTTTCCATTAAATTTAATAAATAAATTTATTAATATATTATTTCTATTAATTAATTAAAAATAAATCCATAATAATATAGTCATAATTAAAGGTTTTTATTAAATTTAAAATATTGTGAGTCTAAATTATTTAATTTTTATCCCATTTAATTTGAAATTTCTTAATGCAGAAAAAGAATAAGTTTTTAATATTTAGCAATATTTCACTGTTCATTTAAGAAGAGTAAATGGAAACCAAATATTTAAAAGAAAACAGTTTGAAACTGAATTGTTATACATAGAAAGCTTTGAATATTTAGATTTTCGAAGAACTTTTAAACCTTTAGCGTTACAATTTTAATTGTTCAGTTTGAAATGTGTTCATTTTATTAGTGAAATTTTTAAATTTTGACGTATAAATAATAATTGAACACTTATTATTTGTAGAGAAAATTTGAGCAATTTTAAGAGATATTTAAGAGTTTTGAAAAGATTAAAAACTAATTAAAATCTTGAAATTATTTCAAGTAATGTAAACGAAGTGTGTTAACATTTTTTTCAGAACTTCTAAATATATTTTTAAATTAATCGAAATTTTCCTACAATTTTTGAAAGTCCTGCAAATTAAAAAAAAATCCTTAAAATCTTTCATTTTTTGTTTGAAATCTGCAAAATCTACATTTTATTTTAAATTCGGCTGTTCTATTATTATTTATAAATTCAAATTCAATTTTCTTTAATTTTCAGGATTTTCTAAAAGTTATAGAAAAAATTTAATTCATTTTGAAATATATTTAAAAGTTCAGAAAAAAAATTCAAAAATTATTTTAAATTTGAAAAAATTTAAAGCCACTTCTAGATTTCTCAAGATTTTGAAATAAAATTTTACAGCTTTTAAAAGATACCTAGACCGTTTAAAATTAAAATAATTTAACTAAATTATTTTTTAATTCTAAATGTGTGTAGCTTAAAATTACTTAAAATAATATAATTTTGAAAAATTTTAAAGTTCTTCGCTTGATTCTTTAATTTAGACTATTGAAAATGTTAACGTGGATTTATATTTTTGGAAATAAATCTGAATCTTTGAACTATATAATTGATAAAAGTTCTAAATTTTTCAGTTTATTTGCATTTCATTTAACATTGTTTAATTGAAAAGTTTTAGTACCTTCTATTCGGTGCGTGTTAATTTTTGAGTTTTAATCATTTATTGACTAAAGAATAACATTTTAAATAAACATTAAGGTTCATTTTTAATAAATTAGAAATATTACGTTAGAAAAGAGGATATTTTGCTGAAAAATTAAAGTTTAAAAAAATTTGTGACACTATTTAGACTTTTTTTTATCCGTGGAGTCGCCTGTTATTAGCAAAAAGAGTATTTTTCACTAAAATGAATTCTTATTTTAGATGTGTGAATTGGGTCGTGCCTTGCAAAATATTTGCAATATTGTACCAGCTGGGATTGTCGTATTTTTGCCATCTTACGGCTACGAAGAAATGCTTTACAAATATTTAGAATCCTCCGGAGTTTTGGCAAAGCTTCGCAACAAAAAGTGTGTTTTTCGAGAACCGAAATTAGCATCCCAAGTCAACCAAGTTCTAGAAAAATATGCGCAGATCGTGAAAAATCCTCCGAAGCCCCAAAATGGTTCATTATTGTTCAGCGTTGTCGGTAAGGATCTTTTTAAAGAAATTCACCTTAGCAGGGAAATATTAGAAATTGAAAAAAAAAATAAAATGAGTGAGGGAGCTTCTGTAAAAAGCATTTTAAGTGAATATTTTTAGAAAAACTATTTCTGCTGCATAGTCAATTTTATTCCTTTTTTTGAGGACAAAGCCTCTATAGTTACTTTTTTAAATGAAAATATAAAACACTTGATTAAAACTCTAGTCACTTTTTTGAATAAATTAAATCAGCGAAACCCAAGAGTTAATAATATAATAATATGTTAATACAAAGTTTGGAAACAAAACAATAATTTAAAAATTGTTTAAAATTATTTTACATAAATAAAATTTGGTCTTAGAGCCAAATTTTTTTTTAATAGAAAATGACCTTTTTGGTCATTTACTAAGGTAAAATAGCATAATCTAAATATTACCTTGAAAATTTATTCAGATTTTTTAAACTTCCGTAAAATTATTAAAAACTTTAAAAATCCCCTAAAATTATTGAAATCAATTGAAAATTCTTGAAACCTTTTAAATTCCTTATAAACTTTAAAGTTTTTGAAAAACCTTTAGAATCTTTTAATATATCCTAAAACTAAAGGGTCATAGATTTCAAATTTTGTGTAATCATTACAATCCTTCGAAATCTATTGACATTTTTTAGATCTCTTGAAAAGTCATTGAAATCTTTTCAAATAATTTTAATATTTTTTAATATTTTCGAAATTCTTCGAAATTTCTCAATTATTTGTGAAAAAATGATTTGAAATGCATCAAATTATTATACAATCCAGTGACAATTACATAAAATCTGACATTTCCTTGAATCCTAGAAAATTGATTTAAATCCTTGAAAATAATTCCAATCCTCTGAAATCTGATAAAAATCCTTGAATTTTTTCAAATATTAATATAAATAAGTTTTGAGATATTTTAAAAGATTCTGAAGGATATTATCAGATTTCTAAATATTCAAGAAATTAAAAAATGTTCAAGGTGTTTCCAAATTCTAATCTTGTAACAGTTTTAAAACAAAAGTGAATTGAAAGAGATTAAAAAAAACTGCAAGTGAATCTTAAACAATTAAGAAATATATAAAATATAATGAATTTCGTATTTTTTAAAAATAAATTTAGAAAAATTGAAGAGAATTTAATAGAATCTGATGAAAGAATTAAAGGAAAAATAATTAAAAAATTTTAAAGTATTTATTTGCTTAATTCGGAATAAATTAAATAAATACTTTTTAAAAATCTATTAAATTGACAAGAATTGAGAGGATTTAGAAGAATCCAAGTGAATTAAAAATGCGAGAGAGTTAAAAAAAATTGAAAAGAATTCAGGGTAAATTAATAAGAGTTCAGGATGAATTATGAATTAATTACAAAAAATATTTGAAAATCTCTTAAAATCTCTGTAACAAAAATCTTGTGGACGAATTCTTTGAAATCCGTAAAAATATAATAAAATCTCATCAAATTCTACGAAATCTGATATTTCCTAAAAATCTTAAATAATTATTAAAATTCTCCTCAATCATATAAAAACCTTTAGAATTTTTTTAAATATCTTAAAACCTTATAGGTTGTGAAGATTGTTGCATATTTTCAAAAATTTTAGGAATTCTTTAGAACCTCATAAAAATCTGTTAAAATCCCTTTAAATTTTTTAAAGATCTTGAAAATCGCTCGGAGATTTTAAAAATATGCTAAGATTTTTTTAATCCGTTGGATAACCTTCAAATGAAAAAAAATATCTTTAAAATCCTTTGAAATATCTTGAAGGTTTGGAAAGATCTTATAAGTCCCTTGGAATCTTTAAAAATAGCTTAAAATTTCACAGGTACTGCAAAATCGTTTCATATCTTCCAAAATTCTAGGAAATTATTAGAACTGCATGACAATTTTTTTTAAATTCCTTAAAAATATTAAAATCCTTTGAAATTTTTCGAAATTCCCTGAAACTTTTTAAAGCTCATGAAAATTCCTTTAAAGATGTCAAAATGCTGTATGTTGTTTCACAAGCTCCAAGGTATTTTTAAATACCTTGAAAATTTATTAAGGTCTTTAAAATTCCTTAAAATTTTTTAAATTACACTAAAATTTGGTTATTTTTATAATTATTAAAATTTTTGAAAATCCCTTAGAATCTTAAAATATTAAAAAACTTATTGATCGTAGGTTTTAAAATCCTTAAAATCATGAAAATCCGACGAAATCCTTTGAAAGTTGTTGAATCTTTTAAAACTGCCTGAAAATGTTTTAAAATTCCCTGAAATATTTCAAATTGTTTGAAATCCCATTAAACTACTTAAATCGATTTAAAATTCTTCGAAATCTTTTTAAGTATCCTGAAATTTTTTTAATTATTTAAAATCTTTAGAATTTCTACGGAATCTCTCAATTCTTTTTAATAAGTTCATTGAAATCCTTGAAAATTGATTAAAATCATTTTAAATCATTCAAATACTTAGAAATCTGATGAAAAAACCTTGAACATTTTTGAAATAAATATGTATTCTTTACAACTGTATGCAGTTTTTTCCCCTCAAAATAATTAAAATCCTTGGGAATCCCTTGAAGTTTGTTCAATCTTTTGAAAACGATTAGAATCTTTTAAAATACCGTAGAATATTTAAAATCATTTGAAATCTTTTGAACTCTCTTTAAAGTTTTTAAAGCTCTTCAGAATCACTTAGAATCTTTTTAAAAAACCCTGAAATATTTTATATATTTTGAAATCTTTTGAGAGCCCTTGAAACTGTTTAAAGATCTTGACAATTCGTTAAATTTTTAAAAATATCCTAGAATCTTTCATAATTGTCGGAATCGCTTCAAATTATTTAAATCTATTAAAAATTCCACATGATACTTTACAACCTTTAAAGTATTTCTAAATAGTACCTTGAACATTTTATCCAGGTCTTGAAAATTCTTTGGAATCTTTTAAAATAACCCGAAATGTTTCAAATTCTTTGAAATTCCATTAAATTACCTAAATCGATTTAAAATTCTTCGAAATCTTTCAAAGTATTCCAAAGATTTTTTTAATTATTTAAAATCTTTAGAGATTTTTAAACCCCTTGAAACTTTTTTAATATCTTGAAAATTCCTTGAATTTTTAAAAATATCCTAAAAATATCCTAAAAACCGTCGGAATCACTTACAATTATTTAAATGTATTGAAATCCTACTCAATTACTGCAATAAATTAAACATTTATTAGAATTTTTTTTAATACCTTGAAATCTTTTGAATCCCTTAGAATTTTTTAAAGCTCTTAAAAATTCTTATTACAAATTCACTTCAAATTATTGAAATCTATTGAAATATTAACAAATCTTTGAAATACTAGGAAATTTCTCAATTATTTTTGAATAAATTATATGAAATCCATTAAAATATTATAAAATCCTATGAAAATGGCATGAAATCTTATATTTCCTTGAATCATAGAAAATTTATTTAAATCCTTGAAAATCATTTAAATTCTTTGAAATCTGGTAAAAATCCTTGGATTTTTTTCAAATATTTACCTGAATTTAGTATTTTTGAAATAAATTAAGAAAAGTTCAAGAGAATTTAAAAGCATTTGATGAATGAATTAAGAGAAAGATAATGCTCAATTTTAAAATTATTTCTTTGTGTCCGAATAAAATAAAGAAATACTAAAAAAATATATTGAATTGATGACAGTTGTGTGAATTTCGAAAAATGCAAGTGAATACAAAAATGCAAGAGAATTTCAAAGAATTAAAAATAATTCAGAATAAATTAATAAGAATTGAAGGTGAATTACGAATTAATTGCAAAAAAATATTTGCAAATCCCTTAAAATCTCTGTAACTAAATCTTTGTGGATGAATTCTTTGAACTCCATGAAAATATGATAAAATCATATGAAATTCTATGAAATCTCACGATATTTCCTCAAATTCTAGGAAATTCTTTAGAACCCCATAAAAATCTGTTGAAATCCCTTGAAACTTTTTATATATTTTGGAAATGCTTCGGAAGTTTTAAAACTTCCCTGAGATTTTTAAAATTCTTTGGATATTGAAATCTATTAAAAATTCCTTTGATTTATTTAAAATACCCTCAAATATTTTATATTGTTTGAAATCTTTCGATACTTTTAAAGCTCTTTGAAATCTCTCGAAGCAGTTAAAAAATCTTTCTTTACGCCGCATGAGTTTTTTTTTAATTCCTGTAAAACCATTCAAATCTTTGAAAATCCTTTGATATTTTTCTAATCTTTTAAATTTTAAGGGATTTCCAAGGATTTTTAATGATTTTAGGGTACTTAAAAAAAATTTAAAGGAATTTTTAAGACCTTAATAAATTTTCAAAGAATTTTAAAAGACTTCAAGGGTTGTGGAACATCATACAGTATTAAAAAACTCCAAGCATTTTCAAGAGTATAACAAATTTCAAGGAATTTCAAAAGGTTTTAATGATTTTGAGGATTTAAAAAAAAATTGCATGCAGTTCTAATAATTTCCTAGAATTTTTGAAGATGTGGAACGATTTTGCAGGACTTATGAAATTTTAAGCTTTTTTTAAAACGGTCAAAGTATTTTAACAAATTTACCAGGATTTCAGAAAATTCCATGTGATATTATTTAATTTCATGAGATTTTATAATATTCTAATGTTTAAAAATTTATTTATTTCCAATAATTGGGGTATTTTGTAGGATTTCAAATATTTTTCATATATTTCAAGGTATGTCCAAAGATTTTAAAGAATTAAAGAAATTGTAGGATATTTGAAAAGATTCCAAGGATTTTTCAATGGTTTTTAAAAATTTTCAATGTATTTCAAAACACTTTAAAGGTTGGAAAATATCTTGGTGTATTTCTGATATATTTTCATAATTTAAAGTTATTCCAAACGATATAAAAAATTCAGAGTTATTTTAAAAGATTCTAAGTCGTATTGAAGAGCTTTAAAAAGTTGAAAGGGAATTCAAAAGATTTAAAAGGATTTTAAATATTTTACGATATTTTAAAACGTTTTAAGGAATTTTAATGGTTTTAAAGGAAAAAATGTGTGCGATGCAAGGAAAGATTTTGTAGGATCTTATGAGTTTTAAGATATTTTTAAAAAGTTCCTGGGATTTTAAAGATCTTTAAAAAGCTTTAAGAGATTTCAAAGGATTTAAAAGATCTTAGGTTTTTTTTCATTTAACAGATTTAATATATTTGAGGGTATTTTTAAGAATTCCAATTAATTTGTAATAGATTTTACTAATTTGTAGGAAATTTTCTGGAAGATGCAGAACGATTTTTCGGTTTTAAAATATTTTTCAAAAATATTTCAAGGATTTTTATCAGATTTTCGAGAATTTAAATTATATTAAGGGTAAAGTAAAGGCTCTCAAGGTATTTTAATAAATTTTCCAGAATTTTAGAAAATATCAGGTTTCATAAAATTTGGAAGCATTTTATAATATTTTCATGGATTCCAAAGAATTCATCCACAAGAATCGAATTAGATAGGTTGAATTTAATTAAAAAATTTAAAATTACCGTTCCATTTATTCAATCATCAAATTCTTCTAAATTCTCTAGAATTTTTCTAAAATTAATTCGAAATTGCTAGATTCATTTAATTTTCTAATATTTGTTGTTATTTTTTTTTAAATTCATAAATTTGTTCAATTATCTCCAATTTTACTGAAATTGTTTTGAATTCTGATAAATTAATCCTGAATTCATTAAAAAACATCTCGACTTCTTATAAATTTGATCGAATTCTTTGGAAATCTGATCAAATCCTTTAGAATCTTTTTAAATAAATATATATTCTTCACAAAAGTATGAAAATTATTCTAATTCCCTTAAAATCATTCTAATATTCGGAAATCCTTGGAAATTTTTGCCTTGGAATCTTTTAAATTACATTCTTGAAATTTAAATTCCTGAAAAATCCAGGATTAATTGAGGAAAAATCAGAAAATAGTTGGGGAATTTGAAAATTAAATTTTGCACTGAACCTTTTTTTTAGAATTTAGACCGATATGATGATAAATTTTGTTCCTAGGTGGAAAATTGAGCGAGGGTCTAAATTTTTCGGATGATTTGGGAAGATGCATCGTAGTTGTGGGGATGCCTTATCCCAATATTAAATCGCCAGAACTACAGGAGAAATTAAAGTATTTGGATGAGAACGTGGTAAGTCTACCAAAATCGATAATAAAGTCAGGGCCTCTCATTCTTCGATTGTAACTCGCTAAATTCTTTAAATCTTAAAATTTGTTTGTCAATAGTTAGAGATTGACGATAGGAAAAATCCGAAAAAATTCACAAATATTCTTTCAACATTTTTTAATGCAGCAAATTTGTTTAAAATCCGAAATATCCAATAATTTCCTTTTTACGGGGATTGATTTACAAATACTTTATTTTGAGAATAAATTTTAGTTCTTTATGAGCTGAATATACTGTAAATATAAATAAATCGATTAATGTTTTTTTACCTGAAGCGGGTTGAAGATGCAAAAAATTGAATTTAATTAAGCGTAAAATAAATAGAAAAATTAATTCTTACGTTCACCATTTTTTGTATATATGTGAAATTATATGCTTGAATTCCACGCAGAAAATTATTTCAAAAATAAATTATGATAACGAAATATTTAATTAATTAATTATTAGCCTTTCTTCTTTTTTTCAGCAATGCAATACAAGTTTTCTTGAGATAATTTTTTGCGCGGATTTCAAATTGACAAAAAATGTTGTTCAATTTTTAAGTTTTTATATATTTTTAATATGAAATAGATACTCTCATAAATTCTTCAGACATATAGTTCTACATATAAAAAATTGCGATATCCATGTCTTTTATTAGTTAAAATTGATGTATGTTTTTGAAAACTCGTCTTTTCTGTAGAAAATAATTTTCCTCGTTGATTATTCACGAGTTGGATGGAAAATTCAACTTTTTGGTAAAAAAGTAATCTAATCTGTAGGGAATTTAACAATTCTGTTAAAAAGTAATTTTTTGGTTTCAAAATTCAATGGTTCTATTGAAAATTCGTCTTTTGTATTGTAGAAAGTCGCTTTTTTTGGACTTAAAATTAATATTTTTAATTGAAAATTTAAGTATTCCAGTTGAAGATTCTTCATTTTTGTTCAAAAATTCATTTCTTGATTATAAATTCGACTATTTTCTTGAATATTATATTTTTTTGTAAAAGATTTCTTTTTTGTTTAGAATTGAAAATGTAGGTATTTCATTTTTGGTTGCAAATTTATCTTTTTCAGTTGAAAATTCTAGTGTTTAAAAATTCAACTAGCTGATTAATATTCGAACTAGTCATTAAAAGTTCATTTTTCAGTTTTTTGGTTTTAGGAGATCATTGCTTACTTTGGTTAAAAATTTAATTATTTTATTAAAAGGTCGTAGTTTCTTGGTTAAAAATTTATTTTTATGATATAGATTTATCTATTTCAATCGAAGATTCTTCAGTTTCGTTGAAAAATCATCTTCTTTATTAAAAATTTGACTATTTTCCTGATTATTCGATGTGAAAAATTATATTTTAACAATAAAAATGTAAGTGCTTTATTTTGGTAGAAAATTTATACTTTTTAGTTAAAAATTCAACTATATGGATTAAAAGTTATCCTTTTAATTGAAAATTCGACTGTTTGACTAAAAATTCATGTATTATTTTTAAATTCTTTTTTTTTTTGATTGAAAATTGAACTATCTGCACGAATATTTTTTTTCTTTGCTTACAAATTTAACTATATCATTGAAAATCGTTTTTTATTTATTTTTTAATTGAAAATTTAATTATCCCAGTTGAGGATTCTTTATTTTAGTTGAAAATTCATTCTTTGATTATAAATTTGACTATTTTGTTGAATACTTTTTTTTTGTTGTACTAGATTTCTCATTTTAAATGAAAATGTAATTATTTCATTTATGGTTAAAAAATGATCTAGTTAAGTTAAAAATACAACTGTTATTTGGATAAAATTTTGACTTTTTCAGTTGAATATTCAACTATTTTGTTGAAAATTTAACTACTCGGTTGAAAGTAGGAATACTTTGTTAGTTGAAAAATTTATTTTTCTCTTTGAAGGTGTAGCTTTATCTAATTTTATTAATTTTTTTTTTATCCATTCGAAGATTCTTCATTTTAGTTGAAAATTCATCTCTTTTTTAAAAAATTGGACTATTTTGCTGAATATTCGATATTTTTGCACAAGTTACTTTTTACACTAAAATATAAGTGCTTCATTTTGGTAAATTTTTTTTTTCGTTAAAAATTTAACTGTTTAGATGAAAAGTGATCTTTTTAGTTGAAAATTCATCTGCTTGGTTAAAAATTCATTTATTATTTGGTTAATTATATTTAGTTAAATATTAATCTACATTGTAGAAAACTAATGTTTTCGGTTAAAACTGTATGTTTTTGTTTGAAAATTTAATTCTTTTGTTCAAATATAATCTATTTTGTAGAAAATTCAACAATTTTGTGAACAAGTCTGTTTTTTGGTTATATGTTCAACAGTTTTGCAAAAAAATCGTCTTTTGTGGACAAAAATTCAACTATTTTGTTAAAAAATAAAAGTATTTGGCTAAGAATTACATTTTTTTTCGAAAAAAAAAACAAAACAATTTTGTTGACAAGTATCCTTTTTGTTTGAAAAGGTCAAAAGGTTTTTTTTGATAATTGGTCTTTTTCTTTGACTTCCAACTGTTTTTTTTACAAAATTAAAATTTCTTTGCGTTAAAATATCAATGATTAAATTTTTTGCCGAGAATTCATATCTTTTAGTTAAAAATTAATCTACTTTGTAAAAAATTCCACAACATTGTTAAAAAGTCAATTTTTTGTTTGAAAATTCATCAATTTGTTTGAAAACTTAACCATTTCATTGAAATATCATTGTTTTTTTGGTTGCATATTTATTTTTAAACTAAAAATTTGACCATTCCATTTTTGGTGAAACATATCTTTTTTATTAGAAGATTTAACTATTTTGTTAAAAATGTATCTATTTCAGTTGAAAATTGATCTATGTATTTTGTTAAACATTCATCTTTTTCGATAAAAAATTAAAGTTCTTAGTTAAAAAATGCACTATTTTGTTAGAAATTCAACAAAATAAAGTATTTATTAATAAATCCCCGTAAAAAGTAAATTATTTAATATTTCCGAATTTCGAAAAATGCATTGTATTCAAGAATGTTGAAATCTTGAAAATGTAAGCTGAAAAGCACAGTTTTTTGGGATGATTTTTCTCCTAAATATTGAGAAAAAAATGGTAGGCTAAAACTGACGAACAATTTATCCTAATGATTTTTTATATAAAACCAAAATTTACCAGAGTTATAATAGCATTTCCAAAATTCCAAAAAACACACGAAAATCAAAATTTTAAGCCAAATAACGCACGGTATGAAAAAAATTCCAGAGAAGAAAAATGTTTCAATTTTTTTATAAATTAACAAATATGACGAAAAAAAGGACATTTCTTCTATTTGACGTTCCCGAACAAATTGTTTCTACGATTTGCCATAAATATACGTTTTTTCAAGTAACAGTGCAAGATATTTAAATGAAAACAATATTATAGAAAAAAATTCTCTCATGATTATAATTGTTTATATTATAAACAAAGTTAATGTACAAATGCATTAATGAGGCATTTTTCGACAGAAATATTCGTTGTTTTCAATGTAATTTTTTTTCATTACGTAATTTGTGATGATTTTACCAAAATTCATAATTTGTTGATTAATCTTATGATTTTTTAAAGAAATTTAATTAACAAATGCATTATTCGGGCTTTTGTTGTCAGACAAATTCGGGGTTTTCAATGGCAGTATTTCAGTTGGTAACTTCATCACGATTTCAGCAACATTCATAGTAAGTTGTTAAATTTTATGATTTCTTCAAACAATTTTAATCAACAAATGCATTAATCAGGTATTTGTCTACAGAAAAACTCGTATTTTTCTATGTCAACTTTTTTAATTAGGAAGTTCATGATAACTTTAGCAAAATTAATAATTCTTTTATCAATTTTACGATTTTTTTAAACAAATATATTAATCAGGCATTTTTTGATAGAAAAATTAGTTTTTACATTCTCATTCATGAGAGTGTAATGTAATCGTCCAAATTTTCGATCTCTCGTTTTTAACGGATCTTTACGTTTTCGCACTCACAGAATCCAAAAATCATAAAATTTTATCGGTGTCTGTCAGACTGTATATATGGTTACCTAAATGTCGTAGCCACGCTAACTTTTAAAGGATTTGTTCAATCAAGTCAGCCTTTGATACACTTCTTATAGTTCCTAACATGAAGGCTAAGTTCGTTAAGCAGATATTTCCAACCAAAATAAAAAAATTTAGAGCATTTTCAAAATTTGAAAAATTTTTTTTTACAAATTTGAAATTCTTTGTCTAAGTGTCTTATAGATGGGGAAAAGACTTGCAAATTATCCAAATAAAATTTTTTATTTAGATGAAAATTAGAAAAGTTATATACTTTTGAAAATTTTAAAAATGTTCAGAGAAATAAAAAATATATATTTTTCTAAAAGATTAAAAAATTTTATTTTAATTCATCACTCAGTTACATTTTTCGATCAGACAAAAATTCAAAAAACTTGAGCTTTTTCAAAATTTAAATAACAATTTTTTATGAGTTTTAGATATTTTTGTCAAATTTTCTGATGCGCGTTAAAAAAATTGCAAATTATCCGAATTACATTTTTAAATTCAATAAAACATCAAAAAGTTATATGCTTTTCAACATTTTGAAAATTTTCTAAAAAAGGAAAAACAAATTTTTCAACAGGTTCAGAAATATCAATTCAAATTTATACTAGATGTAAAATATATGTTTTTCTAAACTATTATCATGAAATTTTGTGATTAGACAAAAGTTCCAAAAGTTGGATGATATTCAACAATATGCAATTTTGATTTTTTAAGAGATCCATAAGTTTAAAACGTTATTTTTAGTAGATTTTAATAAGGTTTACAAATTATTTTGATGAAGTTTTTCAAGTGGACACGAATTATTGAGCGCGAAGCGCGAGTTTCGTAGTGAGAATGTAATCGTCAAAGCTGTAGGTGCTTTGAGAACCTTCTTTAAAATCAAATCGAAAAAAATGCAGTTACAATTTATGGTTGTAATTCCTCAGAAGTTTAAATCACAGTTTTCGATTTATGTTATAGTATTTACAATATTTGAAAAATTTTACTTCAAGTGTTACATAAAACGTACGAAAACGAGCTCAAAGCGCCGCAAGTGCAGCGCGTAATGAGAATGTGCCCGCGCAGCGGGCATATTTTTTTCTATGTCAACTTTTTCAATTAGGAACTTCATGAAAACCTCAGTAAAATGTATAATTTTTTGATCAATTTTGTGATTTTTTTAAAACAAATTTAATGCACAAATGCATTAGAGGGGCATCTGTCGACGGAAAAATTTTTTTTTGCTTCGATGTCAGACTTTTAATTCAGATTTTCAAAATAAATTCGGCAACATTCATGATGAGTTCATAAATTTTATAGTTTTTAAAAACAAGTTTAACAAACAAATTCATTATAGGGCCTCTGTGGACGGAACAATTCGTTTTTTTGGATGTTACTCTTTTTAATGGGGAACTTCATGAAGATTTCAGCAATATTCATAATTGGTCGATGAATTATATATTTTGTTAAAAACAAATGCATTATTTGCGGCCATATGTCGATGAACAAAATTTTTTTTTGATATTCTAATTAAAAAAGTTGCCATAGAAAAAAACGAATTTTTTTGTAGACAAATACCTGATTAGTGCATTTGTTGATTAAATTTCTTTAAATAAATCATAAAATTTATTAACGTATTATGAATGTTGTTGAAATTCTAGTAAAGTTCCCAACTGAAAAGACTGGCATTGAAAACCCCGATTTTTTCTGCTGATAAATGCCCGAATAATTTATTTGTCTATTAAATTTGTTTTTGAAAAATCATACGATTAATCAACAAATTATGAATTTTGCTCAAATTATCATAAAGTTCCTAATTTATAAAAGTTTACATCGAAAAAAATACGAATTTTTCTGTCGAAAAATGCCTGATTACTGCATTTGTCCATTCAATTTGGTGGTAATATAAAAATATATAATCTTATACAAATTTTTTTTTAATATCACATAATTTCAATTCAAATTTCTTGCAATATTACCAAAAAAACGTATGATTATGGAAAATCATAGAAAACATTTTTTCAACAAATAATTTTTTTATAAAAAATGTTGTTTAATATATAATCTGGGAACATCTTGAGCTTATATTTCTCTATGAAACTAGGTGATTTGAACATTTTTCCTGTTATTGACGAGCACCGGGAACATCAAATAGATAAAATGGCCATTTTTTCGTCATATTTGTTTATGTATCAAAAATTGAAAACCCAATTGAAAAATCAGGATCGACCTCATGAATCGAAGTTTCGTCGGTCACTGAGGCAGGGATTTAATTTAGAAGTTAAAAAAAGGTAAGGATGATGTGTAGAACGTATGTGCTACATTTAAATCGTAAAATAAAATAGAGAATGAGCAAATTCAGTTTTTGAAAAACCAGCAGAAGTTGCAATAAAATGTTTAATAACCAATTTTTTTTAAAGAATGCGCATTTTTTAAAAGAGACATTGAAACTACGTCTGTTTTAATATCAGTGCATGTTATTCATTGTACTAATAATATACATTTATGGAAATGATATGTAAGTTGAGATACAAATTCGAGTGCGAAGCATGAGATACGTGATGAGAATGTATTCGTTAAAGCCGAAGGAGCTTTAACAAAAAAGATGTCACTATCACTAAATTACTGTTGTCGATGTTTTGACTTTTTGTTTGAAAAAATCTGTGCACAAGTGTAAGGAATATACAAAAACTGAGCGCGGGGTGCGAGATAAATATATTGTCGAGCGCGAAGTGCGAGAACCAACAGTCACGCGCCCTAGGCGCGCTTAAACTTGCGATCCGCGCGCGTAGCGCGCTATGACAATCTGCCCGCAAGGCGGGCTGATTTTTTATTGAACAATTCAGAGCTTCTTTTGAGCGAGTTGCAATACAAAAAAGTGAGGGCTCCCGACTATAGCATTAATTTTTATATACTTAGGAAGCTATTTGTTAATATTTTATTGAATTGAAGTTTTGGTCTCATATTATTTCTAGAAAAAGGGGGCTGGCAATATTTTTTATGAGAATTCTTGTATGAAGGCTGTGAATCAATGCATCGGAAGAGCAGTTCGTCATAGTCGAGATTATTCTACAGTCGTTCTGCTGGATAAGCGATATTCGACTAAAGTCAATGCGCTTCCAGGCTGGATTCAACGGACCGTGGCAATTAATCAATCTTTTGGATCTGCAATCGGAAGCATGGCCAAATTCTTTGCTCAAAAGCGAGCTGCTAGTAAATAAGTACATATCTGTGAATTAACGCGAGTGAGTTTTGCAATGTTGAATTTTAATTTGAAAATTATATTTTAAACTTTGGTAAATTGCCGAGGGTATAAAAATGTATTATTAGTTTTTTAAAGAATGAAAAAGACAAACACATTTTTAGCAGTTACTACACTAATAAAGTGTGATGTTAAAAATCAGTAAAAGTTATTTTTACAATATAAAAGAGCATCTAAATAATTTGAGTTATTATTTGGATAATACAAAATTATAACACTGAATTATAAATATTTCAGTTCGGAATAATTACAGTGGAGTATCACCTATTTCCCTTTATTAATAAAAGTTTGAAGTTCATTTGCAAGATTGAGTCATTCAATTTGAAGAGAAAAAATTTAATATTTTACAGGGTGGCCACTGGACAGGGAAACCGGGAAATTGCCGGACATTTTTTGAGACCGGGAAAAACCGGGAAATAACAGTGCATGTTTTTTTACCAGGAATTTTACAAATTTTTAGAATGAAAATTTGTCCAAGTTTGATTTCAACAGTTTTTAAAATTATTAGTTGAATTATTATCTTTTTCACTTGTGCTATTAATAAGTTTACAGTGCGTAATTTGAAAATCTTTTCCCTACAAAATATTCCATTTTAGATTTTTATTTATCAGCTTATATTTTTAATTTAAAGAATTTTAAAATGCTGTCTTGAAGTCTTGCAAAATTAAAAATTAGAAGCGTTTGAAGTTGAAACTTTAATGAACTATTTTCAACTTAAGAATAACTTAATAATAATATATTCGTAATTAAAGGCTTTTATTAAATTAAAAATATTATTTCAGTCTAAAATATTCAATTTTTAATCCATGCAATTTCTAATTTGTAAATTAAGAAAACGGATAATTATTGATATTGAGTAATATTTAAATTTTCAGTTCAGACGAGTAAATTGAAACCAAATATTTAAAAGTAAATAATTTAAAACTGAATTTTTTGACATAAAATTGTTGTATTTGAACAATGTTTAATTTGTAAGTGAAATTGTGGAATTTTTATGTACAAATAACAATTAACAAGTTATTATTTGTAGAAAAAAATTTAAGTAATTTTAAGAGATATTTAGATCTTTGGAAAAGATTTAAAATTACTAGGCAAATTAAAAAAAATGTCCTTTAAATCTTCCAGATTCTTTTCCGAGAAGTTTGTAAATCTTGTAAGACCTTTTTAAATATTCTCTTAAAATAATCTTTCCAAATCAAAAATCATTTTCAATTTTCCTAGGAATCCTAAAATAATATTTTTATTCTTTTTGAAGCCTTTCCTAACAATTTCAGGAAATAAAATTTGAAAGCTTCTTAAGGATGTTTAAACTATTTAAAATGAAAATAATAAATAAATAATACCTTAAAATTCCTTAAAATAATATAATTTTGGAAATTTTGATGTTCATTGGTTGAGTTTTTAATTTAGAGCATTGAATATGATAAAGTTGATTTATATTTTGAAACTGAATCAGAATCTTTAAAGTCTATAATTTGTAAAAGTTAAAAATCCAAAATTTGTCAACTTTAAATTTCAATTTTTAAAACTTTAAAATTTCACAGTTCTATTTTGAGTGCTTTAATTTGTAGCTTACTTTTTATTATTTTAAACAGAAAATTGTTTAGCTTTAGAGTTTGAATGTATAAATTTTATTGATTGTGAAAAATGTTTGGGAACCGGGAAACACCCCGGGAAATGACCGAGAATTTTTTCTTCGATTAAAACGGCCATCCTAATTTGAATTACTGGTCACAAACATAACATTATTGTCTACTGAAAAATTGAAAGTACGTGTTTTGATAGCAATTTTATTACCAAATAATAGAATTTTCAACTAATACAGTTAAATTTTGTACCAAAAATAACATAGTTTAATTTTTAGCCGCAAGTGAAATATTTCAATTTTTAATTAAAATCATGAGTTTTCAAATAAGAAGATTGAATTTTACCAAATTTTACGACAAAAAAAAAACGTTTTAACAAAGTATATTTAAAAAAGATGTTAATATTACATAGAAAGCAGTTGAATTTAAACATAAAAGACAAATTTTAAATTATATACTCGATTTTGAGCTTCAAAAACTAGTTTTCAACAAAGAAAATAATAATTTTTCATTAAAGCAGTTACATTTTTAATCGAGAGAAAATAATTTTCCAACAAAAAAATTTGTAACAGAAAATGAAATAGTTCAATTTTCAGTTAAAAAAATAATTGTGAACCAAAAAAGGAGATTTGAAGATAATACTTCAATTTTCAACCTCAACTAATGAATTTTCAAAAAAAAGGTGAATGTTCAACCGAAACATTAATTTTTAACAAATTAGTACAATTTTTAACAAGAAGAAAAAAAGAAAACGAATTTGCAAACAAGGAGAATAATTTTCTAAAAAAAACTGTTTTTGGGAAAAATCGTCTTCTTTTATACTTTTTTTTAATGCAACTGTTTTTGATTAAAAGTTTATCGATTGAAGTTTCTTCTTCTTGGTTGAAAATTTAAATATTTTGTTCAAAATTTGTCTTTCGTTTGTTTTTAATTTATTTTTGTTTAAAAACTTATTTTTTCTATTTTGGATGAAAATTGAAATTGAACGAATACAAGGAAATTGTTTTTTTTGTTTGTTGAATATCTATTAGTTTTGGTTGAAAATGTAATTATTTTGTTCGAGTGTACTTTTTTTGGTTCCTAATTATTTTTTAAACTGAAAATTAAACTATTCCATTTTTGTTACGAATTAATTTTTTTGTTACAAATTCATTTCTTTCAATGAAAATTTAATTTTTTTAATTGAATTTTTTTGTTGAAAATTAATTTTTGATCTTTAAAATTGAGTATTTCATTTAAAATTGGTCTATTTTTTCATTTCATATTAAAATCTTTTATCTTTTGGAATATCAGCTATTTAATTTTTCGTTGAAAATTCATCCTTTTTAGTTCAAAGTTATACTACTCCTCAGTTTCAGCTATGAGTTCCTCATTTGAGTAAAAACGCTTACCGGAGAGCCATCTCTTCAGGTTAGGGAACAAGTAATAGTCGCTGGGGGCCAGGTCTGGTGAATACGGTGGCTGAGGA
>NC_046658.1:92218592-92227267 GCF_010883055.1 Belonocnema kinseyi | reverse complement strand
TGAGCAAACGCGGCACCCATCGCGCGCAGAGCTTCTTCATGCCCAAAACTGAATGCACGATACTGCCCACACGTTCCAATGATATGCCTACAGCATTAGCTATCTCTCTCAATTTCACTTTGGAATCATTCAACATCATATCATGGATTTTTTCGACATTTTCTGGTGTAGTGACTTCTTTTGGGCGCCCAAATCGTTCTGCATCAACTGTGCTCGTACGGCCACAACGAAACTCGGTAAACCATTTATGAATCGTTCCAATCGACGGTGCAGAGTCCGGGTAATACTTATCCAGCTTGGCCTTGGTCTCGGATATCGTTTTCTTGCGAAGATAGTAGTGTTTGATCAAAACTCGAAACTCAGATTTTTCCATATTAAAAAAAACTCGGAGGTTAGTCGCTTCTCAGTGCTGTAACTTGTAAATGCGTAAACATAAATGGCTGAAGTTTTGACAGGCGTCATTTGAAGGATCAAGCTCGACGAAAATGGTTCATATTAGTGAATACTAATGCAATCTCTTAGAATTTTCAGGTACTTATCAGACTGCCTAGAACATAAACTTAAACATTTTTACTAAATTTATAATGTTCTAATAACTAACATTAACGTTCAATATAACTAAATATTTGGTTCCACTCACACACGATTCTCCATACAAGCATCATTGCACCAATCTTTCCCCTTATCCTTATTCGTCTTTTCTCTTGCTAGTCTTTCAAATGCTCTAACATATCTGCAGAGACCGGGAATAGGTTTTCCTGACAATGTGAGGTAAACTTGCGATGAATTAAAAAAAAGAAGACGATTTTTCTCTCAAACAGTTTGTTTTTTAATTTGATAATATGGTTGTTTTATTCTTGTCTATAAAAAATAGGAAAATTTTGAAAATTCGTACTTTGAAACGTTCTTTCAGTAAATAATAATATTATGTTTTTGAAATTCAGAACTATGCAAGAAAAACTGACCCAACTTAAAATATTTTTTCATAACAAATGTATCGAAAATTTGATTTTCGATGCCCCCGTAGCGGGTCGAAAGTTGTGTTTTCAACCCTAGACTAGAAAGTAGAAACAGGCGACTGCGAAAGTAACTTTACGCTGTAACCGGTATCGAAAGTATATACATTTTACTTTATCTGCAGTTGTCTGTAGTTATTCTCCCTCTTATCGTACATCGTTTCGAGAATCTTATCATTCTAACCTATATCTGTCACTGTGTACGTGTTGACAAAGAATAACAACTTTGATGAGACGTAAAGAAGTTTCAGACATCTCAAGTAAAATTTTCGATACATTTTTTACGAAAAAGTGTACGCGCAAGTCGGGGCGAGGCAACAATTTCACTCGTGTGATATCTGCCCTCGCTTCGCTCGGGCAGCTAACTTCACGTTCGTGCAATTGTCGCCTTTCGCCCCTAGTTGCGCAATATACTATTCAACTGCGCAGATCGGTTACGCTGCTGGTGTTTTTCATGCAAGAGTCAACACCGTCTTGTCCCTTGAGCTGAGAAACAGCGTGGGCCAGCAGTTCTAGGAATTGCAATACAACAGTTACTACGCTCAGAGTCGGGTGTATTTATCTGTATCATTATTGATAGTATTTATTGATATCAAAGCGACCCGCGCTTTTCGGCATATGCGCAGTTGAAAAAGTTGCTCACAGCGTCCTCATCGACTTAAGACCGGGGCAGCTAATAAACGTCACTTGACAAAAATAACTTGAAGGTCGCGGGAGAGGTGGAGACCCCTCCAGGATAGAAATAAATAAATCCTTTCGTTTCAAGGCCGGCGAAATAAGAGAAACTTCACTGTAATTAGCTTAGTATCTAGGGTTTCGTAGTCCCAGGCAGAAACCCTCATAGTTTTGATCGGGTGTCGGTCCATCGGTTGTACTTTTCTCTTACGATGGGAAATGAGAGATGGGAAAGTGAGGGGAAATTAGGGAGAGTAGAGGAAGTTAGGGGAAACGAGATAAGGGGAAGTAAGCGAAGTCAGGGCAAACGAGGTGAAAGGAAGTAGGGGAAGTGATGGGAAATTACAGGCGGGTAGTAACGGGGTAGTGGAAGTAGTAGAACTGAGGGGAAGTAGAGAAAATGATTAAAAGAGAGCTTAGGTAATAAGGAAAGTGAAGGGAGGGCTAGTAGGGCAGTGCGGGTGAGTAGTGGAGAGAAAGTGATGGCATTGGAATGGAAGTACGGGAAGTAGATTGTTAGCTGCAGAATGAGAAGAGGGGCAAGTAGATAAGGAAGAAGTTCGGAAACGGCGGTGCAGCGAAAGGTGATGCAAGGCGAGGGGAAATTAGGGAAATATGTAACAGGAAGGTTTGGACGAATTAATTAATGTCTTAATAGGCTACGACATCTTTTTTCATGCGCATGGCGCCTACTTTCACTAATTTTTATTAATTTTTTAGTCGAATAGGCGAATCAAAAGACATGTATGTCCTTCGTATTTTTTCAAGGAGGAGTACTGAAGGGAAGCATGAATAAATTATAAGAGGGAAACTAGGGTAAGTGAGAGAAAATAAGAGGATGGGAAGAAGAAGTAATGGGAAATTATGGGAAGTGTGGGAGGGATGTTTTTTCACGGGAGGGGTAGCGAGAGGAAGTGAGGGGAAATGATGGGTGGGGTGGTAAGGGAAATGAGTGCAAATGAGAAGGTAGGAATTAGAGGAAGTGGCGGATAGGGAAGGAGTGAAAATGAGAAGGTGGAAAGGGATGTAGCGGTAATGTAGGTTTGGGAAGTAGGGGGAAGGAGGGGAAAGTAATTAGGGCGAGTAAGGGTAACTAAGTGGAGGGGAAGTAAGGGGAAATGAGAGGTTGGGAAGTAGAAAATTTCAAAAGCATCGTTCTCGCTTTTCTTCAATGCCGATTGCGTAATTTGAAAAACTCGATAGATGAAATGTTACGAAATTCACGCACATAGTTAAGAATTGAATTTCAGTTGAAGGTCGGTGACAGAGAATATCACATTTTTGTTCATAATAGAACTGACAATAAATAAAATTTATCAATTTAAAATTTTATTATTACATCTTCAGTTAAATAAATAAATAAATAATTAATTAACTAAACAAATTCTCAACAAAAGTGTTAAATTTTTAACTAAGAAAGATTTTTTTAACAATAAAGAAAAAAACTTCTCATACGAAATGTTGAGTTTTCAAGTCATAAGGACGAATTAAAAAAAGTTAAAATTACAACACAAAAAATATGCATTTTCTACCAAAGCAATTGAATTTTCGACTGAAAAATACGAGTTTCTAACAAAATAAGTCAATTTTCAACTAAAAAGATCAATTCTCTGTCTTTAATTTGAATTAAAATGATACATCGTCAATGAAGAAAATAAATTTTTGAACAAATACATGGTTTAATTTTAACCCAGAAGATGACTTTTCTACCAAAAAAGACAAATTTCCAAAAAAATAGATCGATTTTTAAATAAAAAAGATAAATTTTGAACAAAAAAAAGAATAGTTTAATGTGAAGTTAGAGGAAGAAGACTTTAACCCATCAGCTGCGGAATTTTTTTTCTGTCTCAGATTTTCAACTCCTTTTAGATGCTTCAGCCATATTACTTCAAGTAACTTAAACTAATTAGCTCATTTACTAATTCAACTAATTACTCAAATAACTAATATTTTAACTAAATAATTAAAACTTAACTGATTTAACTAATTTAAAAGAGATCAAACGCGTGGCACCATACGGTACCGCCAGCAGCTGATGGGTTAAGAAAATAAAATAAATTTGCGACGAAAGATTTCAATAAATACAAGGAATTTCAAGAATTCGAAAAGATTTCAGAAGATTTAAAAATATTTATGACATTTAAAAATATTCCAAGGTATTTTCAAGGCATTTATAAAAATGCAAGGGATTTAAAAAGATTTCATAGGATTGAAATTTTTTTTCAATTTTTCCAAGGAATTTTAATAGATTTTAGAAGGTATACAAACATTTGGAATATTTTAAAAGAAAACAAGGAATTTCAGAAGATTTACAAACATTACAAAGGATTTTAAAGAAATTTTAACAGATTTCACGGGATTTTATAATACACCATAGGATTTCAGTAATTTACAAGGATTTTAAAGACTCTTAATAAGGTATTTCAATGTCGGTAACGATAATTTTATTTCTTTTTTCAATTGTGATACTTGTAAATAGGCTACGTCACCTGTAACAGTATGACATAGTTAAAAGAGATTTTGCTTCAAAATTATGAAATCGAATTATTTACACAAGGAAAATAAAAACGAGTGAGGTACGTTTAATTTGCTTTACGTATTCACGCCTCGTGTGCTTACCGAAAATATTTGTTTAATATTGAATGAAGTTTAATTAAGAGTATGTCGCATTTTATTCCTCAATATATCCATAAAATTTCTATTCTCTAAGGCATATTTTAATATCACTTATAAAATGTTAGCTTAGTTTAATTAAATTAATTTAATTTAAAATGTATGCATATTTAATTTAATTTTATTTTGCAAAGTGAATAATTCGGAATAACTTTACTACATCCTGAATAAAATAATTTTCATAAAATTGAAGGAAAAAATTTAAGCATGTTTAAATGCTTTCAAATTAAAAAATATTTGTATCGGCTCTTTCAATTATTGCTAAACTACGTTTCAATTTAGGGAAAAAGATTTAAAATAAAAATAAAAAAGATTATCCTGCCTCAATTTTAAACTATTGGCTTCTCATTGTTTGAATGAAGTTAAAAAGAAGACGATTTTTTTACCATGTATAAATTACAATGTTTGGATGCTGTTTTTTTGCATGGGGAAACTCAATTTTGACGTTTGAACGTCGAAATTGTGTGTGTCTTACCGAATAAAATTCATTAGCATCATTCTCGCGAGCGGCGCGTTCACAAGTAGTAGTGACCTTACTTGGTCAGCCACCCCCTTAAATAGAATATGATAAGACATCATGACCCTCTCGCCGCAAAAATTGTGGTACCGCAATTTTTTAAAAATTTAAGAAATTTTTGAATTATCTACGTTTCCGTATATTTTGCAAATTTAAAAAAATTTCTGTTAAATTCAAAATTTTGTAAAGTTAGCAAAATTTCTAATATTTCTGAATTTTATCAAATAAAAAAAAAATAATAAGTGAAATTTCGGAAATTATCATGATTTCTAAAATGTTAAAAAATGTAAAATGATAAAAATTACTAAAACTTTTAAATTTTGGACTTATAACATAAAATAGATTAAAAAAACTTCAGTCTGATTCTTTATAAACTTTTAAAAACCTTAGAAATTTTGATAATTAATTTTTGAAAGTTTAAAATATTTTAGAAATTTTGATAATTTTAAATATTTCAGAAATTGTCGCAACTTTATAGATTTTGAAAATTTGAGGCTTTCAAAAAGCAACATTTACGTTTTCTAGACATCTTGATGAGATTTACAACTTTTGTATAAAATATTTTCCGAAATTTTGCGTATTGGCTGAGATAAACAAATAAAATCATGATTTTCATGGTTTTTTTTCATGTAGTCTGTTATAAAAATGGATTTTGCGGCAATTTTCTCTATCATTTTCGTAATCAGCGCATCAAAATACATGAGTATAGTGAGTTTATAAAAATCGGAAGTGTGCGTTTTTCGGAAGTTTATCCATCTCAATCATTATAAATTTTTCCAGAAATCTTTTGTCTGTCCCGAACATGTTTTCACCGGTACCAACAGTGTATATATTTTGTAAATTGAGATATTATATCTATTTGTCAGGGTGTCCAGGGATCTGGAAATATCCTAGAATTGTTCACGAGAACCATGAATTAATTTTTTTTTGCTTTTGAAACATTTATTTTATTGAAATGCAAACAAAAAGTGATTTAAATCTTTTAGTCTGTTATGAATAACATATCTCGTTTAGAAAAAAATATTTTTACTGGAAATTTTGTTATCTATCAAGACATAATTTATCTTTTGTTCACTACAGAATAAATAAAGAGATTTCAGGCCACTTTTGGGAGACTGTACTAATTATTTTATAGATTGCAATAACAGACTTTAATATTGTGAATAATCTCATAAATTTCTAATTTCTTCTCCGCTCATATAGACTCTTAAAGTCTATATTTCGATTTTAATTCAGTTTCTGAATTAGAATAAGTCATGGCCGTAAAAAGGATTTTCAAGAGTTTCAAAACTCGGATTTTGAGTGTAAACCAGATTACAAAAAGGTTTCAAAATATTTCAAAATATCTAAAAGCTTTCATAATATTTGAAAGGATTTTGAAAATTTCAAAACGATTTCAAAATGTTTAACAATATTTCTCAAGCTTTCACAAAAATTTCAAATATATCAATGATTCTAAATTTTACACAAGATTTCAGAAAGGTTTCAAAAGTATTCTAAAGAATTCACAAGGATTTCGAAAGACTTCAAGAATTTCAAAGATTTCAAAAAGGGTACATGACGCTAGATTTCAAAAATTTTAGAGAATTTTAAAAGGTTTATATTTTGAGAAGATTTCAAAAGATTTTAATGATTTCAAGGAAACATACAGGATTACACAAACAAAGATTCAAGAACGATTTCACAAATATTTCAAATATTTCATAAGGATTTCAAATATATAATTATTTTGTTACAAGATGTCAAAATTTTTAATTATTCCAAACGAATACAAAAGATTCGACAAACAAAAATTGAAGAAAGATTTCGCAAAGGTTTCAAATATTTAATGAAAATTTCTAAATATAAAAAAAAAATTTCACACAAATGTCCAAGATTTTACAAAACTTTTCAAAGATTTAAAAATATTTCACAAAGAATTCACCTTAATTTTAAGATTTCATAAAGATTTCAAAAGGTTTGACAACAATTAAAAAAATTTGGAAGACTTTAAAATATTCTCAAAGATATCACAAATATGACTTATGTTCGAAAAAATTTATTTTATTTATGGTTCTGCTTTCTTTGGAAATTGTTGGCCAATAAGTGTCTTATTTTTTGCATGTATAACAAACGGTTATTTGATTATTTCATGTAAAAAAGGCGACTTGGAAAAAGGAACATTTGAAAATAAATGTTATCATGTAATAAAATTACTTGCTTGGAAATTCAAATTTACAAACTTGGTGGCGCAGAACATTCTTAATCTTTATTAATAGGTAAACAAACTGAAAAACAGCGGGCACGAAGAGTCATATTTGAAGAGTGTCGCAACAAATCAGATTTTTGACAATAATGTATGCAATATATCTTTATATCATTTTTTTAATACAGAATGCTTGTACCATCGATTCTGATGAAAAGGATTTTTTTTATCTAATTTTATCTCTACCGAGACTTTAAAAGTCTGAATAAGTAGTGAACCAGAATTAGTACATCGAAAATGATTATTGCCACCGGAACTCTATTCTTCGTTTTAGCCGTTTTCGTTAATTCGAAAGGTAAATATATCATGAATTTTCAATCAATAAGATTAATTTTCTTTCCATTTTCTATTAACATATCAGTTTTTAACTAAAAACAAAGTATAACATTTTTAGTTAATATTGATTCGTAACCAAACAAACAACAAATTTTCAACAAGATAGTTAACTTTTCACTTAAACAGTTGATTTTTTAATCTAGTTTTTCAACTCAGAAAATTAATTCTATAGAATCGTAATAGGTATATTTTCAACCAAAGAGATGAATCTTCAACCAAACAAGTAAATATTTAACAAAGTTGTTCAATTTTTAACTAATATTTCAGTTTTTCCCCAAATTAATTAAATTTTTAACCACATGAGATGAATTTTGAAACAAAAATATAATAGTAGACTATTCATCAATTAATCTTGAAAACAGGGGAAGAAGAAGAAATCTTTAAGAATTGGGAAAGAAGGGTGTAGAGGAAAGAGTGTAAAGCCTGAATTACGAAAATGCTTTTCAAACATATGAAGTTTGATTAAATTATACCCTTGTAGCGTTATCTTTCGAGAAAATACTTAAACTATGTTCAAATTAATCATCAGGAAAAGTACTAAATGTTATCTATGTTTGAAAGTCTACTGACATTGACCTCCCCCCCCCCCCGTTACTGATGTAGTTTTTAGCGCGATCCACCCTACCTCTAAAATTGGTTACGTATTTTATGGAAGGCCTCTTATTTCTATTAAAAGTGTAGTAAAATTAAATAAGAAAAATCTAACCCATACATTATAGTTATTCTTTTAAACCTTATTTTTCAGTGTGGCAATTGAATATTTTGCATGCATTTCCTTTTAAATCCTTTTAATTCACATTAAATTATTAATTATAAGCAATAAACAGAGTGCGGATCAGCCCAGTTTCAAGTACTACACTCTGCATAGGCTAGCGAATGATTACTGTGAAGCACCTCCACATGGGGGGAAGTGGTAGGAGAGCGACATATGTTTCCGGCGTGTGCGCTGGGAGAGCGTGGTGGAAGAGGGCGCATGGCGAATCACCGCAGGGAGAACCATCGCATGGAGAGAAGTGGTGGGAGAGCGTTGTTTGTGCCCGGCGCGTGCGCGCTCTCCCACCTAGCTTTCCCCAGGCGGTGGTTCTCCGCAAAGAGGGAGTCGAACATAGTCTCGACACAGTGATCCCAGATCTGAAACGAGATGCGGTCCAATACTATGACAGGGCTATGTCCGTGTGAATATAGTAGGAGACGCTGTAAATGACTGAGTTGC
>NC_046658.1:92215760-92218492 GCF_010883055.1 Belonocnema kinseyi | reverse complement strand
CGCGCAACTCAGTCATTTACAGCGTCTCCTACTATATTCACACGGACATAGCCCTGTCATAGTATTGGACCGCATCTCGTTTCAGATCTGGGATCACTGTCTCGACAAGCAACTTCAGACTTGGCTCGTCCGCTTGCTGGTAATAAAATTCATCTACTTCTGTTTATGCTTTCAGAATTAGTTCCACTACCTAGTTATTGGAAATTATTTCCTCAAGCTGAAATCTTGCCTCCTGCCAAGATACTTAAGTATAAAGATA
This sequence comes from Belonocnema kinseyi, assembly GCF_010883055.1. Classification (NCBI taxonomy): domain Eukaryota; kingdom Metazoa; phylum Arthropoda; class Insecta; order Hymenoptera; family Cynipidae; genus Belonocnema; species Belonocnema kinseyi. Next base: position 92,218,233 of record NC_046658.1, on the reverse strand, counting down.
CTGACAAATCATGGAATTTACGCAAGCTCGTTGACAATAAGGTGGCTGAATTCGATTCCAATTCAAGTTTATTAGCAAGGGCTCAGATTATCGTTGGATGGCCGTCCAAAGATAATAGAATCGAACCACTATCCGATTTGTCTGGTAGAACAGATCATGTATTTGACACAAAGAAGAAACAATTTGTAAAACTCGACGAAAGCGACCTTCGGTCACTGGGTGTTGACCTTCTTTTGACAACAATCCAGACCATTGATGAAATTTTTCCTATATGCAGACCAAATGCAATCTCGAGAAAATGCCATAGACAAGAGTACCATCTAGACGATGAAACCCTGAAAGGAGCCCAGAAGAGCACAATCTACCAAGCCGTAGACGAGTAAACCCTCAAGAAGGCCATGATTCGAATTCGCTAAGTCTGCGATTATTTGGCCTAAATTAAGATATAGCCTACATATGTTTAAAATGTTTTCTAAATTAAAGCTAACTAAGCGTTACAAGTTTTTTTGGTTGCAAATTTTTAATCTTTAGCAAATGCCAATTGTTAGGTGTACACCATTCGGTTTGCTGAAAATGATAGGCCCTGTTAGTGAGGTTTACAGTTTATAGAGTTCAGAGTCTACCTAATGTACAATAAAATTTACCAACCAAAGCTTTTTTACTTTGGATCCTCACAATGTAAAAGCATCATTTTCAACACTCAAAGTGACACGTCTGATCCTAAGACAATTTCGAGTCGACTTGGCATGTACACATCCTTTTAGAGGAAAGGTACATAATTAATTCAATTTCAAAAAATGTAAAACCAAAATACGACATTATTTGTGATCCAAAGTTAGATCAAACCTTTACGATCAGTGGAAATTACTATACAATCTCAGTGTATTCGGGTTCTTGGTAATAGTAGTTTAAACATGTAAACATCTAATATTTTTTAAATAAATATATTTAACTTTTCTCTTCCTACGTATTTTTTTTCCTTTTACAGTTAATCAGTTTTTAATTTTTTATATTTCGAAATACTTGAAATACAGAAAAAGTATTTAGAAAAATGAAAATTTTAGAGATTCCCTAAATTTGTTCAAATCTGTCAAAATCCCTTGGATTCTTCAAAATTCGTAAAATTCTTCAATGTTTTAATTTTCCTCAATTTTCTAAATGTACAGAATATCTGAAATTCTTAGAATTCTCTGAATAACTGAAATTCCTAGAATTCACTGAATAACTGAAATTCTTAGAATTCACTGATTTCCTTAAATTACCCAACTGCGCTGCAATTTGCCAAATTCCTTTAATATCCTAAATTTCTTGAACATGCGGAATTCTCCAAATTTTTTGTCCTCTCCTAACATTTTTTCAATTCTCTGATTTCCCAGAATTCCTTAAATGTTCTCAAATTTCAGGAATGGACTGAAATCTCCAATATTCTCTGAATTCTCGTAAATCCCTAAATTGCTTGAATATTCGTTATGGTATAAATTCATGGAATTATTTAATTTCATCGACTTCCCTTAAATCCTTAAATCCTGGGAATATTCTTCCATCTAATTAATCAAATTCTGTAAAATTTTTAACATTTTCAAAATTCTCTGAATTTCTTAAATATTCTGAATTACACAAATTCTTGAGGTTACTAAAATCCCTTAAATTCTCTGAAATTTCTTGAATTCTTTCAATTCCCTAAAATTCTAAAATTTATAGATTTTTCAGAATTTGTTGAATTCCTTAAAAATGCTGAATTCCCTGACTTACTTAAATACTCTGATTTGCTTGAACTCTCTGAATTCCTGAAATCTTTGAATTCCTTTAATTCTCAAAATTTCTGAAAATATCCGAATTCTCTAAATTCTTGGGCACTATCTTATGATAAATGAAAAATTAACAAAAAATCCATTTTCTGAATGAGATATGAGGGGAATAAGTATAAACTTGACTATTTAAAGAAGTACAACTATATTTCAGTAGAAAATTCGTAATTCGAATAGTCGAGATATTTGGTAATTCAGGGGGCGAAAACTAATTGCTTGATAAAAGAGAATTATTTATAACTGTAGATGATAATTTTAAAAAAGTTTGTAAAATGGAAACGTCAAAAATAGAAAAGTTTAATGAAAAGGAGAGTGACTGTATCATTTTTAACTCTATTGAAACAATGAGAAGGTCATATTGAGAAATTGTTAACATGACCTGTTCTGTTTTCATTTCAAAATATTGCCATTTGATTGTTTGTATAAAGATAAAAAAAAAAGATTTTTTTTCAAATTTAAAACTACTGTGAGGGCTCTCTAAATCAAAATGGGTGAAATTTAACCAAGTATTAGTAAAATTTTACAGATTCGATTAACGAAAAGTGAGCCGCTATGAGGATTACTATTACACCATTAAGCCATTTCCCTTTCGGGGTAGGCGTGACTCACTCGGCAGGGGAAAGGAGTAGTGTGTGGAAGGGATAGAGATTTTTCAGACTGATCCA
>NC_046658.1:92191082-92215660 GCF_010883055.1 Belonocnema kinseyi | reverse complement strand
CTCCGAGATGCTGCTTTGCTCTTTCATTCAAAATGAGACCTACTCCTTGTTTACCATGTGATTCACAGTCTACTCCTAACCATATTTCGAATCCGCCTTTCAACACGCCGTTTTTTATGTCTTTAGTTTCGCATCCCTTTTTCCTTGCTTCAGGCACGCATAAAATATCTAGTTTCTTCACGTCCATAGTTTCACGCAATTCTTTTACCTTGAGATCATTTACTCCCCTAGCATTCCAAACACCCAGTGTCCATTCGTCGCCTGAAACATGACCTTTAGATTTTCCGTGTGCATGCCTTTTGTCATTAAAAGTTCCAGTCCTTTCCGAGGCTATTTTGTAGTTTGTATTATTAATTTAATAGTGGAAATGAACTCATTGCTTGATACAAATAATTAAATTTACTTATGACGTTTTACAATAAGTAAAAGTGGTGTATAAAGTGCAAAACGTTAAAAAGAGAAAAGGTTAATAAAACAACACGATGGTGTAACATTCTCGACTTTATTGACACAATAAGAAGGTCAGATTGTGAAACTGTAAACGTGCCTCAATTTAAAAACATTGGCTTCAGATTGTTTCAAGAAAGTTAAAAGTTATAAGTTTTGAAATAAGAAAATACTGAATAATAAGCGACAAAGAGTAAACGATAAAAAAACAAGAATTATCTCCACCTTTCCTATGGAAAGGTGCAAGTGAATGATTATTAAATTTTTTAATAATTGCTAAATTCTATTCCACAATAAATACCACCCTTAACATTTATTTACTGCATTATTTATTTCATGAATAGTAACTTTTCAAGATTTACAGATGAAAAAATTGTTTATGCGAATGAATAGTGTTTGAATAATTGCCAAATATCCTTAAAAAATTCATTACTATCAACATGCATTTATAATCTTATTAGTTTCAGAACATACACATTTTTCACGATTTACAGGGGCAGATTTAAAAAAAAGAATGAAATTTTGTTCCAAAAAATGAACAAATTTGGGGCCCTAAATCAAAGCATATGCCCAAATATAATTAGATGTTGTTAAAATAAAGAAAAAGAAAATTAAAAAATGATATGGAATATCTAACAAAGAAACTACAAATTCGTCGAAAATAAAAATGTATAAAAAGCTGCCTCATCTAGTAGAAAACTATTCATATTTTCGGAATCAATTGAGAAGATCGTAACCGTTTACTAAAGATTTAAAATATTTTTATTTCCTGTGGAATCTGTCGTCAAATTTAGAAAAGTAGATCACGAAATTTAAAGGTGTATTTAGTAATTAGTGCAAAGCCCTATAAGCTTTGAAAAGATTTTGAAATTTTAGTTCCGAAAATGTGAAACAAGTTTGCTTTTATGGATATTTCTTTTAAATACCTTAAAATCTTTTAAATTATACTCTTCAGGAATATCTTTAAATCTTTGAAACCCCTTTATTCTTGTGAATACCTTAAAAATTCTTTGAATTTTTTAAAATCTCTTTAAAAAATCCTTGGGATCTTTTAAAATACCCAGAGATTTTTAAAATCCTTTGAAATTTCTTGAATATTTTGATCGGGAAATTTACAATTTTCTAAAAGAAAAATCCGGAAAAATCTGTCCAAGTTAGCTTTTAACAGCTTTTAAAATAATGAGTTGAATTGTTATCTTTTTCAAATATGATACTATTCACTTTATAATGGGTAATTCGAAAATGTTTTAATTTAAAAGTTTACTATTTTAGATTTTTATTTTTAAGATGACATTTTTAATTTAAATAATTTCAAAATGCCGACTTGAAGACTTTAACAATTAAAAATTCAAATCGTTCAAACTAGAAAATGTTTGATAAAAACATTTATATATCACCATTTATTATTTATTAAAATATTTAAAAGTTCTGAAAAAACTTCAAAAATCATTTTAAATTGGAAATTTTTCTAAAAAACTTCTAGATTTCTTAAGATTTGGAAATACAATTTTAAATCTTTTAAAGGATGTTTTAAATATTTGAAATGAAAATAATTTAACTTCTAGTTTACGAAGTGTTTAGTTCAAAAGAATGTAATTTTTTAATTTTCAATGATTCTAGCTTAAAATTGCTAAAAATAATAAAATTAGGGAAATTTTAAAGTTCATTGACTGATTCTTTAATTTAGATCATTTCAAGTGATAACGTGGATTTATATTTTTGGAATTGAATCTGAATCTTTGAACTCTATAATTTATAAAAGTCAAAAGTTCTAATTTTGCTTTTATAAAATTTTATTTTCAAGTATAAACATTTCCACGCTCATTATGACATTATAAAACCAAAATGGCAAAAATAAAAATTTTAAAGAGGAAACTCCAAGAGAAATGATTCTGCTTGAGCGAATAAAAATGGCTAATAAATTAATCAACAAAAAGTAGCATAGAATACCAATTTGAGGAAAAATTGGGCATCTAAGACTTAATTCTTAGAAATTTTATAAATAAACAATAATTAATTTTTTAAATAATTACATAACGTTTAAAAAAAATTACTACTACGAAAAATTACCAAATACATATTACATTTTATTCAGAAAATACGATTCTTCTTTACATTTTTTGGGAATTAATAATTGTTTAAATGAGTTACGTTTATTTAAACAATTAAACATTCTCTATAAAGTCACGAGAAATATTCCAGTTGTCCATTAGCATTTATTTGTATAAAAATAACGACAGAAGTTTCTAAAAATCAACAATAATACGTAAAAATGTAGTATGGTTTTATTTCGTAGACACCTCTTGTATAACTCTAAAAAGCTTGGCATGTTTCGATGAAATCCTGGAGCATTTCAATTTTTTGAAAATCAAAAATTTACCTATATTAATCAAAAGGAATTGTGAAGTGCCCGGTGACACGTGTTAATATTTGAATTTTGAAAAATAAAAAAATTGAGTATTTATTTCCTCCAAAAATGAAAACCTTTGGGGGGAGGGGAGTGAATTACCCTGTAGCACGAAAAGTCTTTTTGGACCACCCTAGATTTTTTACCACCCTATATGTGCTCTTGGATATCACGAAAATTTCGGAAAAATTTCCGCTCTGGAATATAATAGAAAATTTAGTCAAAATCATAAAAGCATGTGGCTCATTATTTATAATGTTGAAGGAGAGGAAAATAGTTTTGTTTTTAGTTTTCAGTGTTTGATGGTGAAAAAACCAACCTGTTTTCATGTTTTTGTCATAATCATAATTTATCAAATTAATTTTTTCGAATGAAAGTTTGAAAGGACAAATTTAGAAAAACTGGTTTTAAGCTATTGGACGAATGACTGCTAGTCACAAAAATATTAGAAAAATGAACAGTAACCACTGTTATTAACAATTCTTGTGATAAAATATTTAAACTTAAGGTTTTATCAAATTTAAATTTTCTTTGATGGCTAAGTCGGTGGGTTATTGTCAAAAGATTTTGCATTGAGTGAATCTTAGCATGCAGAGTTTATGATTCATTTTCAATCTATTACGTTTGAAAACATGACTCTTTAAAGTGAAACTGCCAACATTTGGAAATTGTTTATGTAAATTGTTTATAAACATGTAAGTTGTTATATTCTACTAAATATTATCAAAGATACAATTTTTTAGGAATATACGTAGCCATTGTAGCAATTGAAGAAAATAAAATTTTTGATAAAACCTTACATTTGAATATTTTGTCACCAGAATTATTTATAATAATCTTTATTGTTAACCCCTTAAATATTTTTGTGACTAGCAGTCATTCGTCCAACAGCTTAAAACCTTTCCAGTGCAAACAAAAAAATTCTTTGAGAAAGGACCAAAATTTTGAATTAGTTTACCTAATTTGTTTAAAACAATTTTAATTGTTATATTCTGTCAAATATTATTAAATATTTATTATTTTAAGGAATACCTGAAGTTATTCTGGCGATTGAAGGAAATTATAATTTGAAAAATCTTAAATTCAAATATTAAAAAACAAATAATAAAAACAGATTATTAATGAATTTTCGATCAAACGATTGTTTTCAACTGAAATCAAGACTCTTCAACAAGAAACAATAATTTTTCAAGTAACAAAGTATTTCTACTTTCAACCAAGCAGTTACATTTTCAACCAAGTAGTCGAATTTTTAGCTATTATTAGAAAAAATTTCATCTAAAGAACATTTAAATTTTTAACTACAAAAAATTATTTTACTTTTTTTACTTATTACTTATTATTTATTTATATTATTTTTATTATTTATATTTATATTATTTTTTATTATTTATATTATTATTTATATTATATTTACTTTTTTTATTTATTTTAGAAATACTTACATTTTCAATCAAAAAGAGAAATCTTTTACAAAAAATAGAGTATTCAAAAAAGTAGTCAAATTTATAATTAAAGAATGAATTTTTAACTAAAATACAGAATCTTCAACTGGAATACTTAAATGTTCAATTAAAAAAAATTCAATAAAAAGACGAAAAGAACGATTTTCAAGAATATAGTTGAATTTTCAAGCAAATAAATTATTCGACCAGATATTTAAATTTTAAATTCATAAAGAAAATTTTCAACATAACAATTCAATTTTCCAACAAAAATGATTTTTTAACAAAATTGTTAAACTTCCTACAAATTAGAATATTTTTTAACTAAAAAGTTGAATGACACAACCAAACTTATGAATATTTAACGAGGAAGATTAATTTTTAAGAGTTAATTACTTTCTTTATACCTAAATTACTTCGAACCATCTGGGTTTTTAACGCATTATTCTTGATTTCAACAGATTACTCCGAGACATCTGGATTACAAGTGGGTCTCAAGTGAGTTACTTGGATTATCGTGGATTACCAGTTTGGATAACCGAGCATTCCAGCGGGCTACCAGAATTGTTTCCCCGAGAGGGAACCCACTCAATTAATTTCGTTTTTTATAAAATTCATGTATTTTGTTGAAAAGTAGCCTCTTCTAGTAGAAAATTATTCTTCCTCGTTAAATATTCACAAGTTTGGTTGAAAATCCAGCGTTTCGTGAAAAATTCTTCTAATTTGTAGGAAATTTAACAATTCTGTTAGAAAGTAATTTTTTGTTGAAAAATTCAATTGTTATGTTGAAAATTCGTCTGTTTCGATTGAAAATTTAACTATCTGGTCAAATCATTGATTTCTTTGTTGAAAATTCAACCATATTGTTGAAAATCGTTCTCTTCTTTTTATTTGTTATTGAAAATTAGTTTTTTTAATTGAACATGTCTGTATTCCGTTTAAAGATTCTTTATTATAGTCGAAAATTCATTCTTTTTGTTAGAAATTTGACTATTCTGTTGAATATTATATTTTTTGTAAAACATTTCTCTTTTTAATTGAAAATCGAAGTATTTAATTTCTAGTTGAATAAATAAATTTTTTAGTTAAAAATCCAACTGTTATTTGGATGAAAATTTTTCTTTTTAAATTAAGAATTCAACTACTTAATTAAAAGTGAAAATCCCTTGTTATTTAAAAAATACATTTTTCTATATGAAGAGTCTTGATTTCAGTTGAAAATTTTACTCATCATTTTTTGAAAATCCGGTTTTATTGTTAGAAAATTAACTTTTTCGCCTGGAACGATTTCAACTACTTTGTTAAAAAATTCAAGTATTTGGTTGAAAATTTTAATTTTTTTCGAAAAAAACTATTTTGTTGCTAAGTATCCTTTTTGTTGGAAAAGTTAAAAAGTTTCGTTGAAAATTCGTTTTGTTGGTTGACTTCCAACTGTCTTTTTATAGAAAATTAACATTTCTTTGCGCTAAAATACCATTCACAAATTATTTCGTTAAGAAATCATCTATTCTGGTTAAAAATGTATATATATTTTTTATTAAAAGTTGTGAGACATTGAAAATCTCCATATTTCAGCCCAATCTCCGGGAGATTGAAAACAATGTCAAGGAAAATAAATATAAAGTTATCAGGTGTATATATCCTTACCTATCTTTAGTCCACAATCTAACTATGTATACGAAGCACATATGCTATAGAACTGAAAAAGAAATTCCATCAACATTTCTTTGAAAGTTAATTCTTTTTTTCATTGAAAAGTCTATTATTAAATTTTATTAAATTTTTCATTAAGAATTAATATTTTTGGTGACAAGTTTAACTGTATTTAGTTAACATTTTTGAATGCCTTATTAAATATTCATTATTAGTTGAAGATCTAACTGTTCTATTGAAAAGTAAAATTTTGCATTATTAGTTAAAAGTTGATTTGTTTTCTTGATTGAGGATGCATTATTTTAGTTAAATGTCTATTTTTTTGGTTAAAAATGTAAAAAAATGGTTCAGTTGAAAATGCACTTATTTTCTTGAAAAATCGTATTTTTTATTCAAAAATTCAATTACTTTGGCAGAAAATGCATGTTTTTGTCCTATAAATTCAACTTTTTTTCAAAAATTCGTCCTTATGACTTGAAAAAATGACATTATGGATGAGATTTGCCTTCTTTATTGATGGAGCAATCTTTGGTGGTTAAAAATTCAACTCTTTTGTTAAAAATCCGTATTTTTTTGTTAAATTCAACAGATTTTAAAAATTAAAATTAAAATATTGCTTGTAGGAAATATCAACTGTAACACTATTTGCTGATCATTTATTTTTTATCAAAGGTGAAAATTTAATTTTTCTTGGTGGAAAATTAATTATAATAATTTATAATGTAATAATAAAATTTTCCTTTAAGGGTATTGGTTCAATCCGACTTTGAATTTTTTTGAATAGGTACGGCATTGACTCTAGAGATTCACGGCTCAGCCAAAGGGCCAGGTCTTGAAGATGGTGTCCCCAAATTTTGCGAAATATGTTGCGAAATGGAGCAAAAAGCAGAGAGAACTGACATGCCCTGTTTGTGTTTTTGTAACTGCATTTGTGATCCACCACCAGGCTAGCTGTTACCTTCACTCCATACGCGGAATCGGGGCGCCCTTCGTTATCGACCGTGGGTCAAGACTACAATCCTCAAAGGGGAAAATCTCTTCTGGGACATTGACTTTTTGATGAGACTTATCAATCGATATTACTTCAAAAATAATAAGACACGTGTCCCGGATTTTTTGGTTCCTTGTAAGAAGTATGAGCGTTTGTAAATCACATTAGCCAAGGGTGCAGAAACTCTACCGGTTCGCGCGCATGAACTCCCATCAAGCTCCGTTGGTCCAGTGGAAAAGAGTCTGAATGGTAACCACGCGGTCGTGGCACAGTGGTCTGGAATAGGAATTTACTGTTCATAATCGCCCACAGGTCGTATTTCTTGATTGATTTAAAAGTCTTTTTTTAGAAATTCTCAGCAATTAATTTTTAAGAGAATTGTGGGTTGCTTTTTTAAAATTTTTTTCACAGAGCAACAATATATAAACAAATATAGTGACAAAATTGACCATTTTAGCTTTGTGAATTTTGATCTCAAGACAAAATACAGATAGAAGCTCACTATCAGCCGGAATTATTGCACATGCATTTATAGAACATCATTATTTTTAATAATATTGGACTTAATTATTATAAACAATTTCTATAAACAACTTCTTTATGAACGAGTTTTTCTCATAGCTGAATTGATTTTTCTGAACAAAAGTGATTCTCAATTGTCTTTGAAGCCATTTATATACTGTAAGCTTTATCAAACATAAACAATATAGATTGTTTATAACAATTGAGTTACCCAGCGGGCACGAAGTTTGACGACATCTTTACGACAACTTTACGACATTCTATGTCCATGTCGTTAAGGTGTCTTTACGATATCGTAAATAAGTCGTATGATCTGATGATGTCTTAACGATATCGCAAAGACACCGAAACGACATGGACATAGGATGCCGTAAAGATGTCTTAAAGATGTCGTAAAGATGTCGCTAAATTGTGTGCCCATTGGGTAAACAAGTCTCCTAATCGGCCGCTTCCTCGTAGAAAAAAATGTTTTTTTCTTCAATAATTTAACATTTATTGCGGTGACTAACCAACGAAATTAAATTAGGAATAATTTATATGATTGTTATAAACAATTTTTTTAACAAAACTATGATTAATTTTTTTTACATGCAAAAAGGACGGTTTTCCACTGACATTATCCGAAAATAAACTAACAGTGATTCCAAAATTGGATATGGGAAATTAAATAATAATTTGCGTAATTTTTAATAACAATTTCTGTAGCAAACTGTTCATAGCAATAACTCTGTACTTGCGTTTTTAGAAGTCACGTATCTTTCATTTGTTTTATGCAACTTCGTGAAAATAAGGTGCAATAACGCTGTACTTGCGTATTCAGAAGTCACTGATCTTTTATTTGTTTTGTACGTAACTTCATGAAAAACAATGAAGAACAAGTGACTCTCAACTAAAAAGTACAGTTCCAGGTTCACCGCTAGGTGGGTATCTCTCGCACGCGCTTTCGCAAGAGAAGTCATAATTTTCGTTCATATAACTGAGAGAGGCTGCGTTGAAATTATCTTCATATGTCATTTGAATTTGTATTTTTTACCTATATTTGAGAAAAAATGGAAAGAATGTTCAAGTATAAAAAGTCAGTTTGAAAAGAGGTTCGAAAAGTGACTAAAAACTGACTTCGTTGTTACTTTTTCTGGGATAAAATGAAAAGGAGGAAGAAAAAGTTCGGATACAAAATTCGAAGATGCTTTTGCTGCGACAAACAGACGAAAATTAATGTCCATTGAAGAGAGTTTTACGGCTGCTGAGATACAGGATGCATTTCTGCGAAGTTTACGAAAGAGTGGAAGAAAAAAAATTGCAAATGCTATAGTCGTTCTTTTGAATTTTGACGATACTGAAAATTTAAACATTTCAGGTAAATCTGACTTTGAATCATATGTGCCACACTCTTCAGAAGAAGCTTTAGCTTTAATGCAACAGGTCAGACTATCAAAGTATCAATATAATACTATTCACTTACAGGCCAAAGAAAGAAAGGCTGACATTTATCCTTCATATGTGAATGTATTAGAAATTAAAAAAGATTGTTATCCTTCAATTATTCGAATATCGGAAGAAAGAGCCATGGTTGAGATTCAGTCTCTTATTGATCACACTATTCAACGTCTTTTTAAAAATACGAATTTATGTCTTCCGATTTCAGAGAATAGATTAAAGATCACTTATTTAGATTTTGAAATTAAATATGGCATCGATGGACTGTCAACTGATGCAAAATACAATCAGAAGTTCAATAACAATGATTTGACCGATGACTCTTTTTTCACAGCATCAATGGTGTCAATATGGTTGAGGGTAAATCACACGGGAGAAACAGTTTGGATGAATCCTCATAGTGCCACGCCAAAACGTTGTATACCTATCATGATTAAATATGCAAAGGAAACAAAGGAATTAACGAAATCAGAAATCAAAAATATTAAGACACAAGTTCAGAAGCTTAGAGCCACAACAATTACTACGACTAATGGTGTGTATATAGTGACAACAGAAATGAAGCTAACTATGTTGGATGGAAAAGTTTGTACAGCTCTCACTGATACTGCATCATCTTCTACTTGCTACATTTGCAAAGCGATACCATCACAAATGAATGATCTAGAGCGTGTAAAGCAGAAGAAAGAAATTGTATCCAGCTTAGAATTTGGTCTTTCTGCTTTGCATGCTTGGATTCGGTTCATGGAGTGTATACTACAAATTGCTTATCGGTTACAAATCTGCAAATGGAGCATATGCAAGAAAGAGGATAAAGAAACGATGAAAGAAGCTAAGAAAAGAATTTGCAACGAATTTCAAAAGCAAATGGGGTTAATAATTGATCAACCAAGTCAAGGATCTGGCAACTCTAATTGTGGTAATACGGCTCGTCGGGTTTTCTCGAATGTTGATCAAGTCTTAGAAATAACTGGAGTAAATAAAGAACTCATTAAAATATTCAGAAACATACTACAAATGTTAGTTAGTAGCAGAAAAATTCCTCTTCTCTTTTGCAATGAGTATGCTTTTAGGACAGCAAAACTGTATGTGAGCTTATATCCATGGTACTACATGCCTTCTTCAGTTTATAAAATACTGCTACATGGTGGAAAAGTTATGGAGAATTTTATGCTGCCAATTGGCATGTATTCCGAAGAAGCTTCTGACGCCAGGAACAAGAATATCAAGTACATTCGACAGTTCGACACACGAAAAATCTCTCGATTGCATACTATGCACGACCTAATTCACAAACTCCTTGAGTCCTCAGATCTTTTCATTGCATCCTTGAAGCCTGAATGGGAAAAAGTTGAAGTTGAACTTGATCAAGAACTCGATGAACTAATAGAACAATTCGAATCTAAAAATGATTCGAGTTCTGCATCGTAATTTATTTATTTTAAGTTTTTTATAATAATCCCATTATTATTATAAGTATCAATTTTTTCATTGAATCAATAACACAAATAAGATGATCACAAAAATGATTGAAGAAAAAATAACTTTTTTCTACGACCAACCGCAGATTGTCACGCTTGTTTTAAAATTGTTATTAACAATTACGAAAATTATTATTTAATGTCCCATATCCAATTTTGGAATCACTGATAGTTTATTGTCGGATAATTTCAGTGGAAAACCGTCCTTTTTGCATGTAAAAAAAATAAATCATAGTTTTGTTAAAAAATTGTTTATAACAATCGCATAAATTATTCTTCATTTAATTTCGTTGGTTAGTCACCGCAATAAATGTTACTCTAATAATTATTGAAGAAAAAACATTTTTTTCTACGAGGAAACGGCCGATTAGGAGACTTGTTTAACTAAATTGTTGTAAACAATCTATATTGTTTATGTTTGATAAAGCTTAAAGTATATAAATGGCTTTAAAGACAATCGTGAGTCACGTTTGTTCACAAAAATCAATTCAGCTATGAGAAAAACTCGTTTATAAAGGATTTGTTTATAGAAATGTTTATAAAAACAATAGTTGTTGACTCATGCTGATTTTTTTGTTACAAATTATGACTCCTATGAAAAATACTAGCAACTGACGTGAAATAAACGATTTTTTCTATGATAAAAAAACAGTAATAAGAATTTGTTTATAAAAATTGTTTATAATAATGAAGTTACATATTATTGAAATTAATTATGTTCTATGAATGCATGTGCAATAATTCCAGCTGACAGTGAGTTTCTATCTGAATTTTTGTTGAGATAAAAATTCACAAAGCTAAAATGGTCAATTTTGTCACTATATTTGTTTATATATTTTTGCTCTGTGAAAAAAATTTAAAAAAAAGCAAACCACAATTCTCTTGAAAATTAATTGCTGAGCATTTCTAAAAAAAAACTTTTAAATCGGTTAATAAATACGACCTGTGGGCGATTATGAACAGTAAATTCCTATTCCAGACCACTGTGTGCGGGTTCGAATCCTTTTCTCAACTTATTTTTTTCGTATTGTAAACATGTCGAATAGTAATTTTTAATGCTTCCCCGGCGAATAAATGATTTGTTTGAAAAATACTACTGTGAAATAAATATGATGCAGCCATTTTTCGAATAATTTATTTGTATAATCGTAATTTTTTTTACATTTTTGCGGGTGATAATCGTCATGGATTATCACGTAGCTAGATGATACAGTGTTCACTGCAGCGACGGAAGAAATGAGAATCAGCCAAAGATTAGGCTGTTTTCAATTGGGAAATAAAAACAAAAAATGTGAATACAATTTCCTACAAAATATTGAAATCGACTTTTTTTGCAAATAACATCTGCAAACGTATAAATTTTATAAATAAAACAATTTATGATTGTATGTAAATTTGTAAATTTACCCAGTTTGAAATTATAACTGGATTATAAATTATAAATTTATCAAGTAACCCAGCAACATATTTCAAAACTATCAAATTTCGACATTAGGCCCTCTGCAAATTTATTTATAAATTCAAAGATTATCAAGTTGCCTAATAACTATTCCAGATATTGTACAATTTTACACATTGATTATTATTCAAAAATTACAAAACTGGCGCATCTTGACTTTTCTTTATAAATTTTTAATTTATCAAGTTACCCAGCAATAAATTTCAAAACTATCAAATTTCAAAATTAGACTTTATGCAAATTTATTCATGAATTGCAAGCTTATCAAGTCGCCCGACTATAAATTTTGACATTACACAATTTTCCAGATTTACAATTTTAAAATATAAATTACAAATTTATCAGTTCATCAAATTTTTTTTCTAAATTGCCAAATTTTTGATATGTTAAATTTTGAAATGTAAATTGTGGTGAGTACTGACATTTTTTTTAAATTGTACATTTATGAATGCTGTAGGGAAAATATCTAACTTTGGCATGAGCCAGAAACGCTTGAACGTTAGCGGAAGCAAGCGAAATCCTCCGATTAGAGAAGAACACGTGACAGTAACTGTAGTGGTCAGTGCCGTAACTTTACTCTAATTTTACTTATATAAAAATGCATTCATAAAATTACAATTTAAAGAAATGTAAGCACTTACCACTCTCTACGTTTCAAAATTGTAGATGAGATAAATTTGGCAATTTAGAAAAACAAAATTTTACCGACTGATAAATTTGTAATTTATATTTTAAAATTATAAATATGGAAAATTGTGTAATATCGAAATTTCAAGTCAGGGGACTGGATGAACTTCCGATTTATAAATAAATTTGCAGTGGGCCTACTTTCAAAATCTTGCGAATCCTGAGTTTGTAATTTTGAAAATTATTCCTTGGTAACTTGATAAATTTATCATTTATAATGGAGTTACAATTTCAAACTGGGTAAATTTACAAATTTACATACAATCATAAATTGTTTTATTTATCAAATTTATGCGTTTGCAGATGTTATTTGCAAAAAAGTCCATTTGAATATTTTGTAGGAAATTGAATTTACATTTTTTGTTTTTATTTCCCAAATGAAAACTGCCTAATCTTTGGCTGATTCTCATTTCTTCCGTCGCTGCAGTAAACAGTGCATCACCCAGCTACGTGATAATCCATGACGATTATTACCCGCAAAAATGTAAAAAATTACGATTATACAAATAAATTATTCGAAAAGTGCCTGCATGATATTTATTTCCCAGTAGTATTTTTCAAATAAATAATTTATTTGCTGGGAAAGCATTAAAAATTATTACTTGGCATGTTTACAATACGAAAAAAAAGTTGAGAAAAAGATTCGAACCCACGGCAGCGTGACCACCAGTATGCAAAATTCTTATTTGTCGAGAAAATAATCATTGCCTCAACACATTTTTTTATTTTTCAACATTTTATTGATCCGAGGATCTCGCAAAACCCCGGGTATTCGACAAGTTTTCTTTCTTTCGTCCACAAATCTTTCGGAACAAATATATATGGAATCAGTGCCGCACCTATTAAAAAAAATTCAAAGTCGGATCGAACCAACACTCTTAACTAAAACTCAGTTCCTAATTATGGGTGTGAATTTAGCAACATTCCTTCTTCCGAGTCTTTCAAATTACCCAATATCTGCATTAAGGAAGAGCGAAAACAATGCATTCGACATTTTCGTGACACACCTATTTTTTGGAGAAAGATAAGTAGCCAAAGAATGCATATTTTTAGAAATTTCGAAAGATGTGTTTATTTTGTGGATGAAAATGCAACTTTTTTAAATGAAAAGCTTGAATCAAAATTTGAAATAAATTAAAAAAATGTGTCTGAACTATTGAAAATTGCAATGTGCTTAAAATATTTGTAACTAAAAAATTAGGAAAACTTCAACAATTGTATTTCTAAGTGTTGCGGACCTTTATCTCATTGATTATTATTATTATTATTATTAAATTATTGAATGTATTATTTACATAACATCAATGCCATTTCTACAAAAAAAAAAAATTAATTTTAACTAAGATAAATAAGATAACTGAGAAATTAGTTTTTTAAAAGAGATGAATCTTCTGCAAAAAAAAATACAATTTTTTAACACGAAAATATTAATTTTAAACAAAGTAGATGAATTTTCTACCAAAAAAGACGAATTTTTAACAAAGTAGTGAGATTGTCAACCGAAAAGCGATAAATTTTAGGAAAAACTCCAGTCAGTTTAAAATAATTTGGGACTTGTAGGAGTTTGGGAGTTAAATATTTATTTATATTTTGAAATTTATTGATACCTTTCAAAACTTCTTTTAAAAATTAATTTAAAAAAAAGTCATTAGAAAAGTTCAGAGAAAGCTTTTCGAAATCTTCAAAAATTAACATTTTGTTTAAAATGTTTCGAAATCTTTTCAAATTTAAAATAATTTTTCAACTGTTTTCAAATCTTTTAAACCTTCCAAATATCTTTTCCAAATCCTTTGAATTTTTCAAAAAATTTTCTTCGTAGTTCTGAAAAATTGAAAAACTTCCCTTCAAATCTTTCAGATTCGTTTTTGAGAATTTTTGAAAATTTTGTTTAATGTTTTAAATTCTTTTTAAATAATCTCTTAGAATTAATTTTTAAAAATAAAAAATCATTTTAACTTTTGAAAATTAAAGTTTAAGACATTTCCTTTTTATTATTGTGAAACGTTTCGAAATCCTGAGGAAGCTTCAAAATGATTATTTCAAAATATTCGAAAATGTAAAATTTTTTTAAATTCTTTCAAAATGTTTTCAAGTTTTAAATCACTTTTGAAAGTTTTTAAAATTTCTTTATATCCCTTGTTATTAGTCAATTTTTTTATTACACTTTGTAATCTCGCTAATTGAAATTTTTTTATTTATATTCGTTCGCATTCTTTTTCAAAATTTTGGGAAATAATATAAAATGTTTTAAAATATTTTCTAATTTGCTCTTAAATTTTTTTACACCATTAAGCCATTTCCCTTTCGGGGCAGGCATAACTGACTCGGTGGGGAAAGGAGTAATGTGGGAAAGGGATAGGGAATTTCTAGATTGATCCAGAATTCTCGTGTAATTTATGTAAATAATGCGTTCGTTCCGCAACACTTCTCCGACCCAGATTGCTGATCAATCTCTCTAGCAGTCACATCAAGTGAAGATCCTCACAAAGACGTTATGTAATGTTCCTCACTTGGGTCCATTAGTGGCCAAGGTCTTTTGTTTCAAGCGTCATTCACTCTATTGACACTCTTTTTATTAACTATTTGCCGCCATACTTTCCTGTCCTGGTATACTTCTCTAGCTTCTTTTATGTCTATGCATTTTTTCATGCAGGATTTCGTGTTTCTGTGATTTCTTATCTCTTTTCTAATTAGGGTCTCATTCACACATTCTAATCATTCTTTCAGCGATCTACCTCTTGACACGCTGCCATTTACTTAATCTTGAAAAACTTGTTTCGTTAGTCGTTTGTTTGGCATTCTCTCAACATACCCGAACCATCTTAGCCGATTTCTTTCCAATGTGTCTACTAGCGTCTCTTCTGCACCACATTCTTTTAGAATTATTTCGTTAAAATTAATTTCGCTAATCACAAATCAGTTCAAATTTTCCCAGGAATTTAAAGAAATTTTTAAGAATTGTCAATGTCTCTTAAGCTTGATCGAATTTTTTATAAACCTGTATAACTTTATAAGAAATAATCGAGAATGGCGCCATGCGGTTTTTAATAATTGGATAATTTTAGATTTAAATATTTTAAAATGTTTGGTTACAGTTTTAGTCAGTTCCAAATTTAATAACTTTAGTTCAAAGGATTTGTAATTAAAAAATTCTGAATTAAACTCCTGTAGAATAAATTCAAAATAATGTAAATGAGCAGATTTTAAAACCAGGCCTTGCATATTGGAGATTTTTTTATTTGAAAAATATTTTGAAAAGTTCAATATTTCAAACTCAATTAAAACATTTGTATTAAATAATTGAATAATTTCTTAAATCTTTAATGGTGACAATTTTAGTACAGTGAAACACTTCAATAGCCCTCCCTTCTATAGCCATTCCGAGAATTAAAGCTGCGCCGTAGGTAAGTATAACAGGAATTGCGCGGGGGGCCGTGGGGTCTGCGGTTGTCACTTAGGCGAGCAGTCAGCCCCAAAATCGGTGGTATAGAAGAGTTTCACTGTGTTTTAAATTTGTAAGGTAAACACTAAATTCTCAATTTTTTCCCACTATAAGTTTAAATTTTGTGATTAAACTTGAAATTTTTGGATTTGAAAAAGTGAAATTGACAATTTGAAAATTGTTAATTTCTAAACGACTGAATTTACCTGAAGTATTAGAAAGTTTTAAAGGTTTTAGTAGAAAAAAGATTTTGTATTACAATTCTTTGTGACTATTTTTTTAACTATTAAATTGAGTTTGGATTTGTTTAAGTTTCAAGTTTCTGGAACATTAAGTTTTCATATTCCAATTAGTTCCCATTTAAAATACTTTTTATTTTGAACGTTCTTTTAGAATTATTTCATTGTAAAGTTTTATAATTGAAAATTTTTCCATTTGAAAGGGGAAGATAAGGGTGAATTTATTCGGTTAATTTAGAACTGTTTGTCTAATTAATTTTTATGGTAAATCATAATTTTGTTTAAATTTAATAAAAATTTTCATTTCTAGAATTTCAGAAGTCAAATTTTAACAGGTTCGAATTTAAATTGATTAAAATTCAAAATTGTTCACTTTTGAACTATTTAATTTTGAATGCTTATAAATAGAAATAATACCATCTTCATCCCTTTAAATTTGAAATAATCTATTTTTCACAATTTTGATCTGAAAATATTGAATTTTTAACGTTTTAAAATTTAATTCTGAAATAGTTCCTTTTAACTTATATAATCTATTTCTCAAAATTCGAATTGAAAAATATTCCATTTCAAACGTTTTGAAATTGTTTTCTTATAAAATTCTAATCTGAAATCATTCGGTTACAAGATTCTTGAATTCAAAATCGAATTGTTACATTCTGAACGCTCTTAATTAGAAATGAGACAAGTTGAACTCCTTCATAATGAAATTGTCTACATTAAATAATTTTCCTTTGATGTTTTTGAATTTTGAAAGCTTCGGTAAGAACATTTAAAAAAATTTTAAATTATTAAATTTGAAATGCTTTTATTTAGAAATTATTTTGAACTAGCAGCTGGTAGTAGCTCTAATCTACTCTTTAACAATGACTTATATTTCATCCAGTTAATTTTTGATAAGAAGTAAATTAAAAATAATTAGGAGATGCGATATTATTGGAAAAAATACACTTGATAAAATCCTGTAATTAGGAAAATTTGTCTTTCAAACACAATCGTATAAAACTCCAGACATGACTTTTCGATTCTCATTGATAAACATTGTCTAAATTGCAGTATTTGTTTTATATATAGTTATCTGAGAAACGTGTTGAATCTCAAAATATAGCGCAGTTGTGTAAAATAGAACACCTGCCCGGAACAAATTTTAATTGCAACAGAAAAATACTTTAAAAATCAAATAAATAAATTTAATCTGCGCGTCGGTTCCTTTCTAACATTATTTGAGGCCAGCTAACAGACGCGGATCTGTATGGCGACGAAACCGGAGATCTCCCCCCCCCCCCCCCCCCGCCATCACAAGATTTTTTGAGTTCCCTTCACTTTTCTCTTCTTCACGGAAAAAAGGAGAGAATTTACAAAAAAATTTTAATATTCAAATGATTGCAAAAGGTTATTTATAATAATCTTCAAATTAAGTCATTCAAATTGTGCAATGTCCAACTGTTTAAATTTTAGTATGTAACATAAAGTTGCTCCGCAAGTGTGGAAATGGTTTAAAATTGATTTTTCAGTTATTAATTTTGTACTTTAGACTTAAAAAAACATGATGTATGGGAAACCACCGTACAGTAGATAGGGGAAAGAGAAATAGAATTTAACACCATGAGTTTCCAAAAGTAAAGAAAGATTTTCGTTTTTAAATAAAGCTTAAACATTCCATTGAATATTCTTATAGAAAAAAATGCACCGAATCATTCAATTAGCTGTATTAAACATTTTTATTAGACCCGGTCAATGGCAGGATTTGGACACCTCTATCCACCAATAGACTTTTGTAATCCATATCTTTTTAGTTGAAGTTTATGTATTTTGAAAATTCAACTTTTTGCTACAAAATTGTTCTACTTTTGTAGAAAATTAAGAAATCTTGTTAAAAAGTCATTTATTGTTTGAAAATTCAATTGTTCTGTTGAAAATTCGTCTTCTTGGATTGAAAATTCAACTACCTGGTGAAATAATTTATTTCTTTGTCTGAAAATTCAACTACATTGTTAACATTTTTTTTTGTACTCAAAATTATTTTTTTTTTAATTAAAAATTTAAGTTTTACAGTTAATGATTCTTTATTTTAGTTAAAAATTCAACCACATGGTTGAAAATTTAACCACTTGGAAAATTCGCTATTATTGTTTGAAAATTAACTGTTTTAACTGAAAATTTAACTTATACATTTTTGGTCTTGAATTTATCTTTTTCAGTTGAAAATTCAACTACCTAATTGATATTTGAAATACTTGTTCAAAATGTATTTTTCAGTCTTTTGATTCTATTAGAAAATTACTCTCTTTGGTTGAAAATTTTATTATTATGTAAAAAAAAATTTTTTTTAAATTAAAATGTAAGTGCTTCATTTTGATAAAAATGTATACTTTCTAGTTAAAAATTCAACTACTTGGATGAAAAGTTATCTTTTTAGGTGATCTTTGTATAAAAAAAGTCTGCTAGGCGGTTAAAATTGTATGTTTTTATCGAAAATTCAATATTTGGTTACAATATAATCTAATTTGTAAAAAATTGAACAATTTTGTGAGAAAGTGTAATTTTGGTAAAAAGTTCATCGATTTTGCTGAAAATTGAAAAATCTGAGCGAATAATTTATTTTTTGTCCGAGCTCCCTTGGAAATGCGCCATCGCACGCACGTGAAGTAGGCGTAATGTGATCGTTTCCAGCCCATGTGACGTTCGCACACGCTCTCTACGCTGCCGGGCCGAAATGACAATTTATGCCGCTACATGAAACTTTACGCCCGATATAAAGGAAATTATATTCATCTTTTAAAAAATTACATCGCTGTGTCCCACAGTCTTCCTTCTGCTAAGTACACTATTTCTTTCTTTCATTTATAATTAAGAATTATCAAGAACACCAAACATCCTTTATCTACTTTGCATGATTGTTAGTTGAAAATCCAAATACCTGATTGAGATTCGAACTAATATTAAAAATTTGTTTTTCGGGTGTAGTTGAAAATTCCTCTCTTTGATAGAAAATTTAATTATTCTGTTTAAAATTCGTGGTTTTTTGGTTGAAAATTCCTTTTTTTTAATGTAGATTTACCTATTTCAATCAAATATTCTTAATTTTAGTTAAAAATTAAACTTCTTGATTAAAAATTGGACTATTATGTTAATTAATCGATATTTTTGTGAAAATGTATTTTTTTTACAATAAAAATGTGAGTTTTTCATTGAAAAAATTAATAATTTTCAGGTAAAAACTCAAATATTATTTTTAAACTCGTCTGTTTGGCAGAAAATTAATCTTCTCGGTTTAAAATGTATATTTTTTTTAAAATTCGATTCTTTGGTTTAAAACTAATTTAATTAGTAGAAAATAAATCACCTCGGTTAAAATTGCATGTTTTTGTCTAAAATTAAATTCATTGGTTAAAATAAAATCTACTTTGTAGAAAATTCAACAATTTTTTGAAAAATTCTGATTCAAGTATTTGGTGGATAATTAAAATTTTTTTCGAAAAAAAAACAATTTTTTTGATAAGTATCCTTTTTTTTTAAATTTGAAAGGTTTCGTTGAACATTCGTTTTTTTGGATTGACTTCCAACTGTTCTTTTATTTAAAATTAAAATTTCTTTTTTCTGAAATATCAATTACTAAAGTTTACGTTGTGAATTCACCTCTTGTTGTTAAAAATTAGTCTAATTTTTTTTTGAAGATACTTTATTTCAGTTAAAAATTCATCACTTTGTTTGACAATTTAACTATTCACTTGAAAAGTCATTGTTCTTTGGTTGGATATTTATTTCTAAACTGAAAATTTAATAATTCCATTTGATCATTATCTACTGTAGGGTGGTCTCCCCTATAATTTAAAAATGATTAATTTCTAACAATTTAGTTTGACGAACCTAATTTTAAAATACTTCAATTTTAAACGAAGCTCGGTATCATTTAATTTATAACGGTCCTATAGACTTGAATTCGTTATTTTTTAAGGTTCCAATCAAAAATCATATAATATTCAACGTTTTAGGAATAACTAAACTTTGAAGGTTTACAATATAAAATTTTTTCAATTTTGACCAGTGCGAATAACAGTAAATGTTTCTTTTTTGTGCAGAAATTTCATTTTTTTAATAACAAATGTTATTTAATACTACACGATCTGATACCACTTAATAAGTTTTATCATCTTGGAAAT
The DNA here is from genome assembly GCF_010883055.1 of Belonocnema kinseyi. Lineage (NCBI taxonomy): Eukaryota > Metazoa > Arthropoda > Insecta > Hymenoptera > Cynipidae > Belonocnema > Belonocnema kinseyi. The sequence continues at coordinate 92,195,287 of NC_046658.1, read as the reverse complement.
GTCTGTAATTTTAATTTAAAATTATAATTTTAAATGCGATATTCTGAAAAAGTTTAATTTTTGAAACCTTAAGGAGTTTTATTATTATTATTATTATTATTATTATTATTATTATTATTATTATTATTATTACACCATTAAGCCATTTCCCTTTCGGGGTAGGCGTGACTCACTCGGTAGGGGAAAGGAGTAATGTGTGGAAGGGATAGAGATTTTTCAGATTGATCCAGAATTCTCGTGCTATTTAAGTAAATAACACGTTCGTTCCACAACACTGCTCCGACCCAGGTTGCTGATCAATCTCTCTGGCAATCACCCCAAGCGAAGAATCTCACGAATTCGTTATGTAAGGTTCCCCACTTGGGTCCATTAGTGGCCAATGTCTTTTGTTTCAGGCGTCATTCACTCTACTGGCACTCTTTTTATTAACTATTTGCCGCCATACTTTCCTGTCCTGGCATACTTCTCTAGCTTCTTTTATGTCCATGCATTTTTTTATGCAGTGTCTCGTGTTTCTGTGACTTCTTATGTCTCTTCTAACTAGGGTCTCATTCACACATTATAACCATTCTTTCCGCGGTGTACCTCTGGGCACGCTGCCATTTACTTTACCTTGATACACTTGTTTCGTTAGTCGTTCATTTGGTATTCTCTCAACATGTCTGAACTATCTTAACCGATTTCTTTCACATGTGCCTAGTAGTGTCTTTTCTGCACCACATTCTTTTAGAATTGTCTCGTTACTTACTTTGTCCATCAGGGTTTTCCCGCATATTATGCGCATGAATCTCATGTCAATTGCGTTAATTTTACTCTTATCTTTTTCTTGATAAGTCCATGTCTCACTACCATATAGTACTGTCGGTACAAATATGGAATTATGTATTGCCATTTTAGTTTTATTTTATATGTTTTTACTTCTGATAATGGCACCTGCTCTACCAATAACCTTCTTACCTTCATTTATTCGTCTATCTAATTCCTCATCTATCTTCCCGTCCCTAGTAAATAAGCTAACAAGGTATACGAACTTATCAACTTGTTCAATTCTCTCATCATTTAATAAAATATTGCATAGTGTTTTCTCACTCTTTCCTTCGAACACCATAGTTTTTGTTTTATTTGCGTTAATTTTGAGGCCCATGCTCTTCATGCTTGCATCTAGTTTATTCAATATTCTTTGTAAGTCTTTGATAGACTCTGCCATAACAACCTTATCATCTGCGAACGCTAACCCACGTACCCTTACTGTGTCGAGATTCGCACCCTCTTCATCGAAGAGAGCCATTCTTAAACACTTGTCCATAAATAATATAAATAACCATGAAGATATAACGCATCTTTGTCTAACTCCTTGAATAATATCGAAACAATCATTCAGTTTCTCCTTCACTCTTAGACTCGTTTTGCTACCTGTATATATTGTTTTTATAGCTTGTAGGATCCATCCATTGACTCCATACTCTTTCAGGACTTCCCAAAGTTTACTTCTATTTACCTTGTCAAAAGCTTTTTCTAGGTCAACAAATGCACAGAAAACTTTTTTTCCTACTCTCAAACTTTTTTCTGTTATTTGCCGTCAGCTAAATATTTGATCCGTACATGACCTTCCTGGCATAAACCCTCTTTGGACTTCCCAAATCTTTGCTTCTGTTATTTTCATTACCCTACGAATAAGAATTTTTGAATACATTTTACTTACGGTGTATAATAAGCTAATCCCTCTGTAATTATTGCACTCGCTTTTATCTCCCTTTCTCTTCCCTATCTATACTTTCGATTATCTTATTTTGGAAATCTATTCGCATATCCGGTTTCTGTAGGTTCTCAATTTTGATTCGTGTTTGTTTTACTTTCTTTGTTCTTTTTTTTCTCCATCCCCGACCTAAGTTAATTTTTGAGATCGCAAGGTAATGATCAGTATTGCAATGAGGACCCCTCATGACTCTTGTATCTTTGACTAACTCTCTTAGTCTTTCATCCGCAACAACAAACTCAATTATACTGTGGCTATTTCCTTTAGACCAGGTGTACATGTGGATAATTTTATGCCTAAACCAAGTATTTGTAATAAACAGACCCCTTTCTAAGCATAGACCAACTAATTTATCTCCGTTATAGTTTGTTCTTGGATCCCCAAAATTACCTAATACTCTTTCTGTATCCTGATTTTGGATGCCCACCCAACCGTTCATGTCTCCTAGTAGTGTTACTCTTTCCCCATGTTCGCAAATGTTTATTGTGTCATTTAAAGTAAATCCCTTAAAATCATTGAAATCTTTGAAGATCTTATTAAATTTGATGACTCCTTTTTAAAGTACCATGCAATCTTTTTAAATGTCCTAAAAGCTTATAGTTTCTATGGAATTCTTCTAAATCTTTTGAAATTCTAGATAATTCTTTCAAATCGCAAACAAATTTTTTAATTACTTAATATCATTTGACTCCTTTGGAATCCCTTCAAATTTCTAAAATCTCCAAAAAAACCTTTAAAACATTTAGTGCCCTTTAAATCTATTCAAAATGTTTGAAAATCTAAAAAAATTTGAAATCCTTTGAAATCTCTCAATTCTGGAGAATAAATTACTTGGAATATATTAAAATATAAAATCCATTGCAACTCCATAAAATCACATAAAATCTGAGGATATTCCTTTAAATATATTGAAAGATGTCTATCCTTATGAAATTCTAGGTCTATCAAGCTAGCACCTCCACAAACGAAATTCCCAAATTTCTTTATGTCAGAATTTTGGGCTTTTCTTGAGCTTTTTTTGGGCTGTATTACCGATTTTTGGGCTCCGCTACTTTTTGTGAAAATTCAAGTTTTGAGTGAAGGTGCTGACTTGAATCAAGCCAGCACCTCCACTATATACAAATTGGAAGAAAAAAATCAAACACGTCAGAATTTTGGGCTTTTTTTGGGCTCTTAAGCGCACCAACAACCAATTTCCAAAAACCACCCCTACAAAATATAAAACCACCCCCTATGTAAAAAGTCAAATTCAGAAAAAACAAAGAACATCAGAATTTTGTGCTTATTTTGGTCTCTAAAATGCATGAAACAAAATAAAAAACTACCCCAATTTTCAAAAAACCACCTCCTTGCCTAAAAATCAGAGACATCATTAACCCTAAAAAATTCTCAAAAATATTAATTTTTGACAAAGTCATATGTATGTGGTAGAGAAGGGTTGATTTTATACATTGAGGGTTGAAGCCCAAAAATCAGAGTGGGTATTTTCGAGGAGCCCAAAAATCAGAGACTCTACTGACACTGAAAAATTCTCAAAAATATTAATTTTTGACAAAGTCATGTATACATGGTGGAGAAGGGTTGATTTTATAAGTTAAGGGTTGAAGACCGAAAATCAGAGTGGATATTTTCGAGAAGCCCAAAAATCAGGGACTACTTTAACACTAGAAAATTCTAAAAAATATTTTTTGACCAAGTCATATATACGTGGTAGAGAAGGGTTGATTTTACACGTTAAGGTTTGAAGCCCTAAAATCAGAGTGGATATTTTCGAAGAGCTCAAAACTCAGAGACTACATTAATGCTAAAAAATTCTGAAAAATAATAATTTTTGACAAAGTCATATGTATGTGGTAGAGAAGGGTTAATTTTATACTTTAAGGGTTGAAGCCCAAAAATCGGAGTGGATATTTTCGAGGAGCCCAAAAATCAGAGACTACATTAACCCTAAAAAATTCTCATAAATATTAATTTTTGACAAAGTCATATGTATGTGTATAATATTTTTGAGAATTTTCTAGTATCAATGTAGTCTTTGATTTTTGGACTCCTCGAAAATACCCACTCCGATTTTTGGGCTTCAACCCTTAACTTATAAAATCAAGCATTCTCTACCACGTTTATACGACTTTGTCAAAAAATAATATTTTTGAGAATTATCTAGTGTCAGTAGAGTCTGATTTTTGGGCTCCTCGAAAATATCCACTCTTATTTTTGGACTTCAACCGTTAACGTATAAAATCAACCCGTCTCTACCACGTATATATGACTTTGTCAAAAATTAATATTTTTGATAATTTTCGAGTGTCAGTGGAGTCTCTGATTTATGGGCTCCTCCAAAATACCGACTCTGATTTTTGGGCTTCAACCCTTAACGTATAAAATCAACCCTTCTCTACCACGTATATATGACTTTGTCAAAAAATAATATTTTTGAGAATTTTCTAGT
>NC_046658.1:92164978-92190982 GCF_010883055.1 Belonocnema kinseyi | reverse complement strand
TTTCTAGTGTTAATATAGTCTCTGATTTTTGGGCTTCTCGAAAATATCCACTCTGATTTTTGGGCTTCAACCCTTAACGTATAAAATCAACCCTTCTCTACCTTATATGTACGACTTTGTTAAAAATTCATATTTTTGAGAATTTTTTAGGGTTAATGATGTCTCTGATTTTTGGGCTCCTCGAAAATATCCACTCCGATTTTTGGGCTTCAACCCTTAACGTATAAAATCAACCCTTCTCTACCACGTATATATCACTTTGTGAAAAATTAATATTTTTGAGAATTTTCCAGTGTCAGCAGAGTTTATGATTATTGGGTTGCTTAAAAATACCTACTCCGATTGGTCCCCAACAGTTGACGTTAAAAAACAGTTCCTTTTTAACAATCAAACATAGTTTTGTGTAAACCAATCTTTTTCGGAATATTACAGTGTTACTATAGTCTCTGATATTTTTCGAATTTTACGGTTCAAATAGAGTCTCTGATTTTTGGATTGTTCAAAAATGCCAACATCAAGGTTTAGGTTTTTATTATTAGGTTGACGTTTTTTTTACACAGGGGTGGTTTTTCTAATATAATGTTAAGTGCATTTGAGACTCTAAAATGAGCCAAAAATCTAGTGCATTTTGGATTTTGCAAATTTTATTTTTAGCAAGGGGGTGGTTTTTTGAAAATGGGGTAGTTTTTTGATTTTTTTTCATGCACTTTAGAGCCCAAAATAAGCCCAAAATTCTGGTGTTCTTTGTTTTTTCCGAATTTGAATTTTTACATAGGGGGTGGTTTTATATTTTGTAGGGGTGGTTTTTGGAAATTGGTTGTTGGTGCGTTTAAGAGCCCAAAAAAGCCCAAAATTCTGACGTGTTTGATTTTTTTTTTGTCAATTTTTATATAGTGGAGGTGCTGGCTTGATTCAAGTCAGCACCTCCACTCAAAATTTGAATTTTCACAAAAAGTAGCGGAGCCCAAAAATCGGCAATACAGCCCAAAAAAAAGCCCAAAATTCTGCTATAAAGAAATTTGGGAATTTCGTTTGTGGAGGTGCTAGCTTGATAGACCTTGAAATTCTTTGAGATCCAGGAAAATTTATTAGATCCTACGGTAATCTTATAAACTCTCCTTAAAATCCTTTGAAATATTTGTAAATCTTCTTCTTTCTTCTTCTTCTTTCAAAAGAGAAGATTAACCGAAATATTTAAAAATATTTAAATCTTTAAAATTTAGGAAATACCTTTATTATTGTGAAATTCTTTGGAGCTTAGAATTTTTTTATATCTATTGAAATTCGTATAAACTCACTTAAAATCATTAAAATAATAATCAATCCTTAAATTTCGTACTAATAAATAATAATATGTCCATTTTTTTACCCCGAAGAGATTTAAAAGAAAGAATTCGTTTTTTTTAGAAATTGAAGAAGAGCCCTAAGTGCGAATAAGTAATATAATTTTGTTTGATGAATTAATTAATTAAAAAAGATTTAATTTAAATTTAGAAGAGTTCCAATGTTTCAAATGTTTTTAATTCATAGTTAAGTATTCAATATTCAATTTGAAGGTTCTTTCAGGTATAAAAGCTTAACATTTTAAATTTGTATGACTTGGAAAAATGTTTGGTAACGAGGAAATGACTAGTCATTTTCTTTTGTTTAGAGGCCACTCTGAAATATTCACATTTGAGTGTGTGGGAAACAACTCCTAAAAATTAGGTCTAGCAGAGGCAGATTACTTCTGATTGGATTACCCTGGAATCGCACAAATTTTAAAATAAAAATGAATTACTTGTTAACCAAATATAATAATACTTGAATTTAAAAAAAGTGAGTATTTTAACGAAGAATAATAATTTTCTGGCAACCAAATAGTTCAATCTTCTAATAAAAGAGACATGTTTTACCAAAAATAGAATAGTAAAATCTTCAGTTAAAAAATAAATATCTAACCAAAAAGCAATGATTTTTAATAAAATAGTTAAATTCTCAAAGTGATGAATTTTCAACTAAAATAAAGAATCTTAAAAAAATTGAGTTTTTAAGAATGTTGTGGAATGTTCTAAAAGTAGATTAATTTTTAACCAAAAGAGATGAATTCTCCACGTAAACTTTAGTAATTAATATTTTAGCGAAAGAAATTTTAATTTTAAATAAAAAAGCAGTTGGAAATCAACCAAAAAAACTCATTTTCAACGAAACCTTTCAATTTTTCAAACAAAAAGGATACTTATCAACAAAATTGTTTTTTTTTCTCGGCGAAAATGTTAATTGCTAACCAAATACCTTAATTTTATACCGAACTAGTTGAACTTTTAACCTAAGAATACGATTTTTCAGAAAATTGTTGAATTTTTCTTCAAAGTACATTATATTTAAACCAAAGAATTGAATTTTCGACGAAAAACATACAATTTCTACCGCGGAGATTTGTTGTCTACAAAGTATATTCATTTTAAGCCAAACAATCGGATTTTTAACAAAAAACAGAAATTTTCAAGCCAGAAGATTAGTTTTCCAACAAAAAAGACAAATAAAAAATGCATGATTTTTAGACTAGTAGTTGGATTTTTTAACTAAAAAGATAACTTTTTATTTAAACAGTTAAATTTTCAACCAAAAAGTAGAACTTTTCTACCGAAATGAATCACTTTTATTTGTATTGTGAACAAATTAATTTTTTACAAAAATATAGAATAATCAGCAAAATAGTCCAATTTTTAATGAAGAAGATAAATTCTTAACTAAACTGAAGAATCTTCGACTGAAATAGTTAAATCTACATTTCAGAAATAAATTTACAACAACAAAAAACAACGAATTTTTCACAAAATAATAAAATTTTCAACCAAATAATAAAATTTTTAACCAACTCGTCAGCCACACGTTGAATTTTCAACTGAAAAAGATAAACTTACAATCAAAAATGTATAAGTTAAATTTTTAAGTTGAAAAAGTTATTTTTTAAATAATAAAATTGAATTTTCAATAAATAATGAGTTGAATTTTAAACCAAATTATTTTTAACTGAAATCAAGACTCTTACCAGAAAAATGAATTTTTAAAGTAAAAAAGTATTTCCACTTTCAACCAAGTAGTTACATTTTCAACCAAGTAGTCGAATTTTCAGCTATTTAATAGAAAAAATTCTCATCTAAATAACAGTTAAATTTTTCACTGCAAAAAATTATTTTACAACCATAAAAGAAATACTTACATTTTCAATTAAAAAGAGAAATTTTTTACAAAAAACTAGAGTATTCAACAAAGTAGTCAAATTTATAATCAAGGAATGAATTTTTAACTAAAATACAGAATCTTCAACTGGAATACTTAAATCTTCAATTAAAAATAAATTTCAATAAAAAAACGATTTTCAAGAATATAGTTGAATTTTCAAGCAAAAAAATTATTCGACAAGATAGTTAAATTTTCAATTCATAAGGACGAATTTTCAACATAACAATTCAATTTTCCAACAAAAATGATTTTTCAACAAAATTGTTAAACTTCCTACAAATTAGAATATTTTTAACTAAAAAGTTGAATGTCAAAACCAAACGAATGAATATTTAACGAGGAAGATTAATTTTCAAGAGTTAATTACTTTCTTCATATCTGATTTACTTCGAAGCATCTGGGCTTTTAACGGATTATTCTTGATTTCAACGGATTACTCCGAGACAACTGGATTACAAGTCGGTCACAAGTACGTTAGGTTGATTATTGTGGATTACCAGTTTGGATAACCGAGTATTCCAGCGGGCTACCTGTATTGTTTACCCGAGGGGGAACCCACTCAGCGAATGAATTTTTAATTAAAATAAAGAATCTTCAACTGAAATAGTACTTAAATTTTCAATGGAAAATAACAACTACTTTTCGATAAAAACAAAAAAGAAAAGAACGATTTTCAAACATGTATTTTTCAATAGAAAAATTGAATTTTCGAACAAAAAATGACTTTTAAATAAAATTGTTGAATTTCCTACAAACCAGAATGATTTTTTCAACAAAAAGTTGAATTTTCAGCCAAATTTGTGAATATTGAACGGGTAAGATTATTTTTCTAAATATGATTGCTGGTATAAGATTAGTTAGAAAATCGTAAATTTAATTACTGATATCTTTCTATGTGTATACAATTTTTCGACGCCACCTTCTTCATGAGACTTTTTTTAATCTGCGCCTGCTAGATCAAGGATATGAAAAAAAACTGGTTCAGCCGGAACTTTGTTTCCTTCCAGACTAAAACGCTTCCTGGGTCTTTAGTTGAAGACCGAGGAAGCACTTAGCAATCTCCGGAAGAATGAGGACAATTTCGAGAAAAATAAATGAAAGTTATCAAGTGTGATTAGTCCCACCTATTTTCCACTGTAGGCTAATTGGCTAGTATATATATTAGCAAGGGAATTCTTGAAAATTCATAAGTTGCCCTGTACGAAATTCTGTTATATTTTTTATATACGTAGAAAGAAAATGAGGCTTTCTTTCGGGGCATTTGTGCTCATCTCCATGATTTTCTTCAAAGAAATAGGTAAGTAACGTAATAATAATTCTTTTTTTTTAATAATTAGCAGATGAGTTGCAATTTTCCAAGTGAGCCTACGATTTTTGGCGATGAACGAAAAATTAAAACTGAGTACAATGAAACCCGAAGATTGTGCCGTTTTTGGGACTAGCGGTGATGGGTAACGAATCCGAGCGAGTGCCGCTTCGGATGAAAACGGTTTTTTTTGTTCATGCCTGAGTGACCACCGCACACTCCCAGCAGCTCCTTTGACTCCTACCTGCGGCACGGTGTCAATTCTCGGAAGGGATGTATCCGGGGGCGTTATATCCGAGTTTCACTGTATTAGAATATAATCATTAATATTAAATCACTTTATAATTTTTTCAGAAAAATGAATTTGTTTATTTTTAATTTGCAATTGAACATTTCTGCATCGTTTACTTAACAGATTTTTTTTCGTTATCTATTTATGGAAAATTAATGAAAATTGGAGGGGACGCACAGCGCGGCGAATTAGAAAATTGGAGTTCAAAATGATCCAGAGTCTTCAATTTTCATCCCATTCCATCTTTTTTTTTAAATTAAAGCTAATTAAATTCTGAAGAGGTCTGTCGAGGGCGATTTGACTAAAAAGGCTTTGTTTGTTTGCTATTCAAGTTGCAAAATGCCTAAAAACCATAATTTTTTATACTTGAGCTGCCTGTTCTCTAGCATTCATTGATTTTACCCAAAAAGGTGAAAAACTGATAGATTTACAACAGATTGATGAATCCTAATGACTTAGATGAACTTCGTGCAATATGTTCAATTGTTATAAACAATTTGATGAACAAAATCAATTATTTCTGTACATTGAAGCCTGGAAGTTCTTTTCATCACGTTTTTCCCCGCGAAATCGAGTGGAATTAATGTTTCGTTGAAATCAAACACTAAAGTATAATTTTGTTGATTGTTATAAACCAATTTCATAAACAAATTTAATAAAGAAGCGCCTCTATATATATAAAATGTATTTTTTCTGCGCAATCATTAGGTTTGCCTTCAAAAATAAAAATTCCATGACAGAAATGGACAATTTAAATATTTACTATTGTTATAAACCATACTGATTAACAAATGCATTAAACGGTCACTCTTTGATAAAAAAATCCATTTTTTTGCATAATTGTTTATTTTATCCCTAAATCAATATTCTGATGGAGGAAACTGACGTTTGATAATATTTTTAATTTTCATTAACAATTCTTGATGAAATGTTGATTATATCATAAAAAATGAAACTCCAACGACTCAAGAGTCGTAAATAATGAAATTCGGGAAAACACAAAAATCTAATGGATACGTACGTGAACTTTTCAATGTCCTTCCAAAAAACAGCGTAGCAATTGAACGTTGAGTGACGAGAAAAATGAGAGAACCGGAACAAGTAAAAAACGAAACAACTGAAAATCGCTTGTGTCTCTTGATTTTTTGACGAACTTCATCTAAGTTATTAAAATTTGTTAATCGATTGTAAATCTATAAGTTTTTCACCTCTTTGAGGTAAAATCAATGAATGCTGCAGAGCAGGCAGCTCAAATTTGAAGAATTATGGTTTTTTGGCCTTTTTCAACTTGAATAACAAACGAACAGAGCCTTTTTAGCAAAATCACCTTAAAGAGACCTCTTCAGAATTTAATTAGCTTTATTAAAAAAAAAGATGGAATCGGATGAAAATTGTAGGCTCTGGATCATTTTGAACCCCAATTTTTTAATTCGCCGCACTGTGGCATGGTAGAAAATGAATGCCATTAACAATAAAAATCGCAACATAGCGCAGTTTTCTATTGTTGTAATTCATATCCTGTTTTAGGAAGCAATAACCGTCTGAAATAGGAATTTACTTTTTTTCCTTGATTGACCAAGAATCGAACTTCTGATAACAGAAAAATAACCGAACGCTAGAAAACGACACATGCACCATTTTTTGGTAAGTTTGTGTTGGTCTAAAAATGTACTTTCAGAAATTTACTGTTTATGAACGCCCACAGGTCGTATTTCATATCCGATTTCAAAGTAATTTTTTGTAAATGCTAAGCGTTACATTTTTAAGAGAAATGTGCATAAGTTTACATTTACAGTTTTCATAAACATTTTGATAAACAAGTTCTCAGTATTTTTCAAAGGCATTTATATATTTCTAGCCTCATAAAAAATAAGTAATATAGATTGTTAATAACAATTTATTTTAAAAATATGTCCCAAATTGATTTTCCCTCGTAACAATTTTTTTTCTTCACTTATTATTGGGATGCTATTTCTTGCGATGATAAACCAACAAAGTTGATAAAAAATGATTTATGTGATTGTTATAAGCATTACTTTAAACAAAAATTGACATTTATAATCTTTACATACAAAAGAAACTTTTCTCAGCGAAATTATTTGAGAATAAACTAACAACGATTCCCATAGAAAGAAGACCAGAAACGTGCAGTAGAAATCGACATTTAATTTATAATAAGAAAAGCATAAAAAACTTTTAATTAATAAATTTAGATTTAGCACTCGAATAAATTGAGGAATCGAATTATTTGAAATATTATTGTTATGCGTAATATCTTTCTTGAACTTAATAATTATGATTCTCCTTAAAGTAAAATTGTTTCTCGCATTCTTTAGGATAATATAATCGTCCCGTATTTTTGTTTCAATATGATATTTTTTGTTTTAATGCTATTACTTGTTACACTTTCAAAGTGCGTAAAATTAAACTTTTTCAATCATTAGTAATATTAGTATTAGGTTTGATTTGAATTCAGCTACTTAAAATGCGTAACAATACTACAGTTGATCATCGACTTTTATGTCTAGAAAGACAACTTGCATAAACCCGAAAAATGTTGATAATTTTTCATCGTTTTCCCTAGACCAGGGGAAAATTCGTGACACTTTAAATTTGGACTTGCCACTTAAAAACAAAAAGACGTTCAGAGAACTCAGAATACCTTAGATTTTACAAATTTCCTCTAGGCTAGGGGAAAATTTATGGCACTAAAAAGTAATTTTGTGTGCTAATATTAATTTACCAGCTTAAAATATATAAAGATACTGTATTTTTTCAATGATTTGTCACTTACAAAAAAAGACGTTCAGAGAACCCAGAAAACCCTATATTTTACACACCCTAGGCTAGCGGAAAATTCTGACGTGTAGGAGAAATTTTGAGGTCGGATTCGGGTTCAGCGGCCCAAAATACATAAGGATACACTTGGTCAGGTGCAAAGTACAGACAACTTTTTTTTGTGGGGCTGTGTAATTGTGAATTATTCTGGTAAGAAAAATAAGGTTAATTCTGAGAAAAACTCATTTTTTGAGAATTTTTAAATCAAAATATTGATAAAAACGGTAAATGTAATTTTATTCTCATTTTTCGTTATGAATATTTAAAAAAATATTTCTGTTCTATAAGTGCAAATGCAATCATTCCATCGGATAATAAGTTTCTTTCTGTATTTCCTCTTGGGATGAAAATCTAAATAGCTTAAATTCTCAATTTTGTCACTTTATTTGTTTATATATTATTGCTATGTGACAAAAACCACATCTCTCTTACAAGTTTAATGCTGAGCATTTTTAAAAAATCTTGTCCAAAAAAGTTGAAATTGTTCCTGAATCTTACGCGATGAGATTGCCCACTACTGGAAAAAATCAAATTCCGTGTGTAGAACTGGGAAAAATCAACTTTTTTTATTAAAAATTATAGAAATTAACAACAATAATAAATATCACTATGTTTCGAATTTCATTGTTAATTGCATTCATTTTTCACTATTCCCTCAAATTTCCATCGATTTTTCATTAATAGTTTACGAAGGAATAATGTGTTAAGTAAACGACGAAAAAATGTTCAATTGCACATTATAAAGAAACAAATGCAGTTTTTGGAAAAAATTTTACAACGCGACCTAATATTAATTCGTAGATTATAATCTAATGCTTAGTATTAATTTGCCTTTCAACGTCAAAAATCTTAGGCTCACTTGGGAAATTTCTACTCATCAACTGTAGATCCTTGGTCAACATCTGGATCATTTGCTTCTTTGAGCTTTATCTATATTTTTAAAATATTTTTCTTTCTACAGAAGCATCAGGTTGGAAAAAATATTTGAGTAAAAGTAAAAATAAAGCTAAAGCTGGCACCAGTGGAACTTCGCATCAAGTTCAAGAACATGCTGATTTAAATGGGGTCGATACTTATGTTCTAGAATCTTCTTTCGCAGCACATAATTTAGAGGGTAAAAATCTATTATATTATTCGGATCCGATATTAGGATCAGTGCAGTGGACCACTTTGATATTCCCATACGTATTCCTAAATGTTCTTGATATTCCAGATGTTCCAAAGTCCGCGACACGTGGGTAAACCACTCTGGTAATCTGCTGGACCGCTCGGTTATTCGAAGTGGTATTCCACGGTAATCCGCGTAACGCAATTGTATCTGGAGGAATCCACTCTTAATTTACTTATAATTAACTTTTAATTCAATTGTAATTCACTTGCAATCCAGATGTCTCGGAGTAATAATTCGAAATCAACAGTAATCTGCTTAAAATACTTCTTTTATAGAATAAAAGATGTCGTCTGCTACGATCTTAGCAGCAATAAGAAAACGGCAAAATATGAGCGAATTCGAGCTATAAATCAAGACACTAGATTTAAAAAAATTCGTTTACTTAATTATTATTTTTTAAATAATTTTGTTCATCGGGAATAAATTAAAACTTTTTTCCGTTAATGAAAATATAGAAATTGAAACAACAACTGCATAACTTTTTTTTTCTAACAAAAACAAAAATAGGAATTGAATTAATTTTAAGGTTGATGGATTAATAGGATTTACAATATGATAAATAAGTTATATCTTTAATTTATTTCTTTATGAAATTGTGTTTAAATATTAATAATTAAAAATCAATCCTAACATAAAAGTATATTTTAAATTTTAGTTTGAAAAACAGTTTTTATGAATAAAATTTTAAGGATGGAAATTCCTACCTCACAACTTGTGAACAATTGTTTAAGATCGTATAATGGCGACTTCTTAGCTGGGTGTCAAATTATCTATTTCCAGTCACGAAAAATATATTTTCATTCGTCCGCGATAGGTGCAATTATTTTAAAAATGAAATTATGATAATTGCAATGTTTTTAAAATTCTTTTTCCTGATTTCTAGATCGATTTCATGCATAGTTCTGTGTTCTTCGCAGTGCTGTCAACCACATAACAGACGGCGATTTTTCAGTGAAAAATTATTCCGAGACAGTTTAAAAACTCGAAATTATCTCAGTTTCCTGTATAGTTTATTCGATAGGGTTAATTTCTGTTGCAGCGAATTTTTCCAAGTGAAATCGATGTAAACTTTATCTTTTGTTTTTTCTGTGGTTTGTTAAAAATTCGTCTTTTTCAGTAAAAAATTAATCTATCCTTTTGAATATTCAAGTTTGTTTTTTAATTCAAATATTCCGTGAAAAATTATTCTAATTTGTACAAAATTTAACAAATTAGTTAAAAAGTCATTTTTTGTTTGAAAAGTCAATTTTCCTATTGAAAACTCGTCTTTCTGGATTGAAAATTTAACTATCTGGTCGAATAATTTATTTCTTTGCTTCAAACTCGGAATATATTGTGTAAAATCGTTCTTTTCTTTTTCGTTTGTATTGAAAACTGAATTTCTTGTTATTAAAAATTTAAGTATTCCAGTTCAGGGTTTTGGATTTTAGTTGAAAATTTATTCCTTGAATAGAAATTTTCCTATTTTGTTGAATATTCTATTTTTTGGTAATAAAATTTATCTTTTTAATTGGAAATGTAAGTAATTTATTTATGGTTGAATAATCCCATATTTTAGTTAGAAATCTAACTATTATTTGGATGAAAATTTCTCTTCTTGTTGTTGAAAATTTAACTCCTTGGTTGAAATAGTAAATACTTTGTTACTTGAACAATTCATTTTTCTGGTTTAAAAGTCTTGATTTCAGTTCAAAATAATTTGGCTGCGAAATTAACTTATCATTTGTTGTAAATTCGGTTTTATTTGTTGAAAATTAACTTTTTTAGCTGAAAATTTAATTGATACATTTTTTATAGTAAACTGATCCTTTTCAGTTGAAAATGCAACCAGTGGCTTGAAAATTCATCTATTTCGTTAAAATTTTGTCGTTTACGGTAGAAAAATAATATGATTGATTTGAAATTCAACTAGCTACTTGATATTCGACATTTTTGTTAAAAATTAATTTTTTAGTTCTTTGGTTGTAGTTGAAAATTCCTTTCTTCGATTGCACATTTAATTATTTTGTGGAAAATTTATTTTTAAATGTAGATTTAACTATTCCAGACGAAGATTCTTTAGTTTAGTTACAAATTCATTTTCTTAATTAAAAATTGGACTATTTTGCTGATTATTCATTATCTTTTAGACAAATTAATTTTTTTACAATGAAAATGTAGGGGCTTCATTTTGCTAGAAAATGTATACTTTTTATTTAGAAATTCAACTGTTTTGTTGGAAAGTTATCTTTTTAGTTGAAAATTCAAATGTTCTGCTAAAAATTCATGTATTTTTTTTTAAATTCGTCTTTTTTGATAGATAATTAATCTTCTGAATTGAGCTTTTTTTAAATTAAAAATTCGATTATTTTGTTAAGAATTAATTTACCTCGAAGAAAAAATCTACTCTGTTGAAATTGTATGTTTTTGGTCCAAAATTAGATTTTTTTGTTAAAATGTAATCTATTTTGTAGGAAATTGAACAATTTTGTGAAAAAAATAGTACTATTTTGGTTAAAAGATCAACGATTTGGCTGAAAACCATTATGCCTGTTAACATTATTCAGGTTATTTAATTAAATTATTATAGGGATTTTATTGATTTAATCGGATTTGTATTTCAAAAATTCAAAGACTTTTTCAAAAGCTTTACAAAGTTTTAAGGCCTTTTAAAAGATTTCATGGGACTTGACAGTTTTTAGGGAACTTTAAAAGATTCCACGAAATTTTAAATTTATTTCCATAATAGTCAGAAATTTCAAAGAATGTTATGGATTTTTGGTTATTTACAAAAAATTAGAACTATTTTCAAGAGATTAAAAAAAGCTCAAGGTATTTTAAAAGATTTTATAGGTTTCAAAAAATTTTAGGGCATTCTAAAAGATGTTAAGGTATTTTTAAGGAATTTAAAAATTGTCAAGGAGTTTGGAAAATGTTAGGGAATTGTAGAAGATGCCAAGAAGTTTTTAGCCTTCTTCAATAATAATTAGAAGGGATTTTAAAGAGTTTGAAATATTTCAGAAGACTTTGACAGCTTCTTGTGCATTTTCAAGAGATTAAACATATTTCGAAGTATTTAAAAGAATTTTAATGATTTTAAGGAATTAAAAAAATGTAAGTAATTTTTAATAGTTTAGAAAACATCAAGTATTTACCAAAAGATTTTGAAGGATTTAAAGTATTTAGGGTGTTCTAAAAATTTCTAAGGAATTTTCAATTTATTTCAGTCATTTAATCAAAGTTCAAACAAATTGAAATATTTTAGGATTTTTTTTTAAAGATTTTAAAGCATTTTTAAGAGCTTAAATGAATTTTTGTCCTATGACTATTTTTTTTCGTGATACTTCATTAATTTTAACAGACATAATTCTTTAAGCAAAGTTTTTTAATTGGTAATCATATTTTCTAAAATTAATGTTAGAAAATCAGAGTTTAAATTTTTTTTCACTTGTTGTCCAATTTACAAGTAAAGTGAGGTACATATTTTATTGAGGTTCACAAAACTATTCTTTACACAGTTTATCATTTTTGCATAAAGTTTTGTTTGCAAAAAAAATTTCTAAAAAATGTGCGCATTTCATTTTGTGATTTTCTTTTGAAAAAATCCTATTTTTTCATTTAACCTATATAACTTTTAACCTAATGAAGAGATTTTTTACGTATTTTCTTTTTAAATCTAATAGCATTCATTGTCTTATTTTGCGAACCGTCGGAAAATTAAAAAATAAGTTTAAAATTAACAGAATAGCGGCAGTTTTTCTGAAAAAATGAAAATTGAATTTCTCAAAAAACCTACCTTTACATTTTTTGCTAACCTTTTTCAAACTTCCAATAGTTTGATGCTAGCTAAATAATTTTTGTAGCCATGAGAATCTTTTTTCTTATTACCTTAATTTTCTACTTTTTTTTGTAAACAATAAAATATAATAATAATAATAATGTTAAGATAAAAGTTTGCACGTCTGAAAAAGTTCTATGCAAAATCACTCTTGTTATTTTATCATATCTTTCATCGTTTATGAAAAAATTTAAAAATTAAATTAATATAGTAAATTAATGTAATAATATATTTTCTTAATTAAAAGAAAAATTCTCTCGACCTCCAAAATGGTTTAGCCAGCATGATGCTGATAAGATGCCTTTCTTCTATAAGCCAAAACTTTCCCAAAATATTTGTTTTCCTGTTTAAAAAAATTAAGATAAAAATAAAAAAGATTTCTGGAAAACATCATCTTGTTTTTGGCATATTTTTTTTACAATTTTTCCTAATAAACGAAAGACATCTTACCAGCATCATGCGGTCTAAGCCATTTTTGAGGCGGGCAGATTTTTTTTCCTAAAAATTTAATTTTTTTATTTTTCTTGCAAACGATGAAAGATATGACAAAAGAATAAGAGCAATTATTTCCAAGAAAAGAAAAATGTATATTACAAGTATTCTTCAAGAATATATTCCTCGTACGCGCAAAATGAGAGTGATCTACCCCTTGCAATAAGATTGTATAATACTTTCAAAATGTAGATCCTCGTTCAAAATTTAAATAGTTACGATTAGATCTGATGAACTTTTTATATATCTGTATTATTTTTACAGAGTCAAGAAGATATGATTCTGAGCGTATGCCTCAGTACCAAGGTCACGAAGCTTATCAAGATTTTCGAGCACAAGACCGTAAGTTGAAAATTCAAGTATTATGTTACAAATTTAACCATATTGTGATGGAAAAATATTTACTTTTATTTAAAATTATTTTTTAAAGTGAAAATCTGACTATTCCATTTTCCTTTTAAAATGTGTTTTTTAATTTAAAATTCAACTATTTGGTAAAAGTTCTAACTTGATTATTGAAATTTTTTTTTCTGGCAAAAAAGATTCTTGATTTTAGTTGAAAATATGTTAGTCGAACATTAAACTATATTTTTAGAATTTTTTTTTATTAAAAATTAATTTTTTTGACTGTAAATTTAACTATGTTTTTTTTTTATAATAGAAGGAGATGTTTCGGGGTTTAATTATGTACAAAACTGTGAATTTTGCCGACGTTTCGTGAACAATGCAATTTATTTATTCAGGGCTAACCTGATACTGAAACTGAGGTTTCTGGTTATGCTGTTTATACATATATACTATCTACCATGCCTGTGATTAAACAGAGCGCCCTTCCGTGAAGACATGTCGAACCAGATTGGCCAATCAAGTCTTTTTTTCTTATTCCAGGAGGGCGGAAAGTAAAATCGGACTTGTATTATATCCGTTCTCCTGTTGATGTTATCAGGGTGTTTTAAGATATCGATTGCTTCTCAATATTTTCTTGGAAAAATATTGTGTGTTTTTGTATTTACTATTGTTCTGTCAATTAAAATGTTATGTTTTGATATGGTGCTCAGCTATGCTGACTGCGTAAAATATTTTAGCCTGACTTTACTCGCAGTCTCGCACGTTTCTTTATACGTTGGCTCACCGCTCTCCTGGTGTCTCCAATATAGACTTTGCCACAAGAGTAAGGAATTTCATACACTCCCGGATCACTGAGAGTTGTCTTTTGGTCGTTAGAGTTTTTTAGAAATTGTCCTATTTTCGCCCTATTTCGAAGCAGTATTTTTCTTTATCAAAGTAACAATCTCTGATAAAACCAATACTGTTCAATCCTATGCAATCCTTTGCAAAATTCCCCTTCGACCGCATACCTTTGATCGGCGGAAAACCACCCAATCTCTCTTACATGCACTATGTGCCAGCTCTTCGAAAAGATAGTAACCCGTGTGGAAATTTGTTCATGGGCCTGAGTGGGACCAAGCCTGGAAAAACTAGGTCCTGGCCTGGCGATGAAGCCTGGGTCAAGCTCGAATGAAATGTTAAATCTGGCTGGGGCCTGGCTCGATCGCCGAGCCTGGTCCTGGCTTGAGTCTAGCTTATTATAGATTCCGCTCAGCGCCATTTTATTTTTAGGAAGGTTTGTTTTTCTTCTATAAAAAATTCATCAAATCTAAAACAATCCATTTTATGCTTATCAGAAATCTTGTAAATATCTGTGCTTAACAATCCCCTTTTTAGACTGAACTTAGTCTCTAAGTTTTGTTTCTTATCCTTAAAGGCTTAGTCTTTTTAACCATGCACAAAGTTTCATGTTTTAACATTGATTTGGGAGCTGGTTGGGGAGATGGTTGAGTTTGGCATGTTACAATATGGGGTTGGTTGATTACTTTACTTCTATTGCAAAATAATTTGAATGTTTTCGGAAAACATCCCTTTATGCATTCAAGGATGCCGAATTTACGCAGAATATCGAGAGTTGTTAGTGCTAAAGCGGCGTAACCTAAATATTGTAGCCATTCCAAACTGGTTTCCTTCCAGTTTTTAAGTCTTCTGTGCGTAGCGATAGTTTCTAAAATACTTTCGGTGTCGTCTAGGCTAATTTTGCCTTGCTTAAGTTCTTCGTGTGATATTTGTTTAGGAAGTTGCACTAATCTTTGTTCTAAATTGTCCATGTCTTTCTGGTCAAATTTTATGTCGTATGTTACATTTAGCCATTGCGTCGAATGAGTTTCGTATGATTTTTCTAATCCTAGAATATCGTAGCTGTTATACAATTTGCATTCAAATCCTGTAATTTTTTGTGGTTCGGTAATTTTTTCAGTTCTTATTGACTCTTCGCATCTTATGTCTATTCTAATGGTTTTGAGGGTACTATAATATAACCATTTATTATAGGTATGAAAGTTTCTCTGTGTAACAGGTAAGGTGATTTGTTACATTTATTTTCCGCGTATCTTTTAAATAGGCTGGCTTCTCAAGATTCGCTATCCATTAATTTTACATTAGGCTAGTTTCTTTTGCATATTTTGTATATATCTATCTGTTTGCATTTGTCGATAGTCCGTCTGTCAGTTGGTAAGTAAGAGTCTCGGTATTTAATGATCATGTCGTGGTCGGGGATGATTGATATGTGGACTTTATTTACTTGGACCGGGATGGGAACTATTCTTTGCAAGGAACCTTCTTCTTTCTCAAATAATGGTATCTCCAATATATATGTAAATAGACCTTGGATCATTGCTACGGAGAGGGTGCTGATGTCTATAATATGCTGGTAATTTTCTTCTTTATTGTCGAAATGGTAACGTATATGTTGGATTGTCTCAAATTTTTGTTATCCTTATAAATTGTGACAAATTCATTGTTAATTTGTTTCATATCTGATTCGCTCAATATTCAAAAAAAAAGTTTTAGATATGTCTCCCACAAAATTAGCTAATCCTCTTTTTTGATGTTGTTTACCTAATAATTTTTGTAGGATACTATTTTTGCTAAATAGTCTATTGTAGCGGCTCCTAACCAATTGGATTTCATATTTTGGTGTGCATTCTTTGTTGCAAGCTAGTTCTGCCGTAGCGATGGTGTTGTAGATAGTTTTAATTCGGCTTTCGGTCGAAGTCATATTAATACCTATTACCATCTTCCATTTTTCGTGAAATAGGTGTGCCTTGGAGATTTCCTCGATGTACACGTTTCCTTGTATTCTTTCAAGAGTGTAGTTAGCACTGATCATCGGTTCTAGTACTAGCAGGAGGGTCCAAGAGGGTGTCATCGCCTACAAAATAAGGCATTACTTGGTTTATATGGATTCTAATTATTTTATCCTTGTTTCTAATTCTTAAGTTGTTATTGTCTAAATAGTCTATTACTTCAAATGGTCCTTTCCATGAATGGTCCAACTTGTTCTGTTTTTTGTTATTGAATATTTTGACGGTGTCTCCACTTTTGTATAGGGGATGCTTGTGTACTATGTTTTCATCTAGTCTTTTCCTTGTTTTTACGGTTTCAATTTCTATTCTTTCTCGAGCTTTCCTCAGATGTTCTTCATGTTTCCTTTTCCACTTTCTAATGAGTTCGGGGTACGTTAGCGTTGGTGAGTGGGTGATTGAGGATGGAATGTTGGCTTCTCTCTCAAACATGAGTTCAAAGGGTGTTAGGCCCGTTGTTTGGTTTCTCATGGTATTGATGGCAAAATTGATGAATTTTAGGTTATCATCCCACTCATTGTTGCGTTCGGTGATGCTGGTTTTGATTAAATTTCCCAAGGTTGAGTGCATTCTTTCAATGTTACCGTTAGACTGTGGGTGGAATGCAGTGGTTTTGACATGTGTTATTTTTAGGGCTTCTTCAAATTGCTGCATCATTTCGGACAGAAAGTTTTGGCCTTGGTCTGTAAGTATTGTTTTGGGTGCTCCGAAGATGTAGATATAGTGCTCAAGTAATCCTTCAATTATTGAGCTAGTGGTCTAGGGAAATTTTGTCATTGGGTGCTAATGGGATATCTGGTATTATAGCTTCGGCCTGGTTTCGGATTCTGGTCGTTTTTTGTAGCTGGCAAATGGGACATGTTTTCACGAATTTCTTGATATCGTCGTCCATTCCTACCCACTGTCCTATTTTTCGGGATTTATCTATTGTATTTCTCTCTCCGAAGTGTTCGGCATGTGCTTCTTTAATAATGTTCGTTTTCTCCTCCATTGTTAATTCACGGGTATTATTAAAGTACATGTGAAAGCTATGGTTTGGGTAGAGGTTAGATAAATATTCTACCATTTCTTGTATTATTTCTTTTTCTATTAGTGAAAAGTGGGTCCCCGAAAATTAATCTGATCAATGTGAGTTTTTTGTTTCTTGTCTCGTCAATGAGCCAACCCAGCTTTCTCAACCAGTCTTCTTCGTTGAACTTTAGCATGTCTTCTTTATTTATGGTTTTCCAGAGTTTTCCTACCGCGTTAGGTTTCGTTTTGACCTTTCCTTGTGTTGGGTTCAGTCGCCAAGTCATGAACTCATCGTATAGGTCATCCTTGAGGGAGTTTCTTGGGTTTCTTGTTCGATGGTTTCCTCTTGTTCGTTAGGGTTGTCAGGGTTTTCTGGTTGATCTTGTTTTTTGATTATTACTTTGTCTCTTAGTATTTCTTCTTTAGTGATTGTGAGACCTTTAATTGGGGTACCCAAGATTTCCGTGTCGAGATGTTCATTTTTGTCAGAAGTGGGAGTTATGTCTATTCCTTCTAATGCTTGTTGTAAGAGATCGCTACTCTGTAGAGGGAATAATCTTGAGAGGCAGTCAGCCACTTTATTTTCTTTTCCTTTTACATATTCGATTTCATATATGTACTCTTCGAGACGCAGCCCTTATCTGAGCAATCTTGAGCTAGGCTCTTTAACATTATATAGCCAGATGAGTGCCTTGTGATCTGTTCGAATCGTAAATTTCTTTCCTAACAATCCTCTTCCTTTGGGAGAGCACTGCGCCGAGGCCTTGGTTTGATGCAACCGTGGTCAATGTGAATTTTTCTTTGAAATTCGGAAATTTCAGTACGGGTTCCTTTGTCAGGGCCTTTTTTAATGTTTCAAATGCTTCTTCGCATCGGGGTGTCCAGTCGAATATTGTTTCTTTCTGTGTTAGTTTCGTCAGTGGTCTGGCTATCGCGGAGAAGTTCTTTATAAATATCCTATAATAACCTGGTAGTCCGAGGAATGATTGAACATTTTTGGGTGTTTTTAGTTGTTTAAATTCTTTGATAGCTTGGATTTTTACGGGGTTCGGTTTCACTCCTTCTGCTGTGATGAGGTGGCCCAGGTATTCTAATTCTGGTCTTAAATATATACCATCGGGGACCTCTTTTTGTCCTTCTATCCATACTGTTTGGTCCTCCTCAGCTTCCATCGTTATTTTGCAAATTTTAGTTGTGTTTCCGGATATGTAATCACCTTCGAAATGTAGTGGTAGTTTGTATTTGTCAATAACTAGGTAATTTCGAGTTATGGCATACCTTGGATATTTGTGGAAAAAAGGTGAACCTATTATACCATCTACTACCAAAGGGAAATTGTCTTCTATTACATGGAACAATTGTTTTCTTCCTCAGTAGATTAGGTATGTTGTTTCTGTAATGATTTCGTAAAATCGGAGAAGTCGAAAAGCTGATCCTGGCAGGATCGCCAAATGTTATGAGGTAAATTATGTAACTGACTTTTTTTTGTGTGAGCTTGAAGTCAATCTCTGACTTCAAGGGCTTTATTAGTATATATTGATACAAGCTTAGGACTGGCTCCTCGGCGTCAGGTAGCGCTTTATATAGGCTAATTAGACGTAGAGTGAGGGTAAATATCTGTGCTTAACAGGGTTCCACTTAATTTTATAATTTCCAGTCTCTACCATGACGATGAAGAGGCATTGCAACGGCACTGCCCGGTGCCGTTCCACAGTTCTGCTCGTTTAGATTCCGGTTTTAAATGTCAACAAAAGTTTCCTTTATACCTGCGACTAGGCTACCAAGTAGACCAGCTGAAAGGGATTAAAAATCAATAATTGTGAAATTTTGCAATAATCTTTAGGAAGGTTAGAAATTTAGAATCTAAGGGTTTGGGTTATATCAGATATTAAACCCCAAAATAGCATATTAGTAAATAAGTCATAACTAGAAATATGCCTAATTGGAAAATTCATAAATTTCAAATAAATGTTGATAACACAGGCCCATAAAAAAGTTGTCATATTTTTCCCTAGCCTAGGAGAAATACCTAAAATCAAGAGAATTCTGGGACCTGCTGATGTAATATCTGTACGATGGCAAAGTGATACAGTAAGTGATGTAGTAAGAATCCATAGGGCGTAATATTTCCCCTATCCTAGGGAAAATAGTAACAAATAGAGTAAAACCTACGGTTTTACGAATCGTATGTTTATATACACTAAGGTTGACTAAAGTTTGTGAGTAAATATAAACTCTTCATGTATCTCGGGTCGCTCAGTACAATCGTATCCTTACGTCTCTACAGAGCTTCTCTTTTTCCCTGGTCTAGGGAAAAAGTTGAAAATCAAAAAGTAGCCTTAGGATGTATGCAGGCTACATTTGCGTGCGCAGAAAACGATGAATAAATACGAAATCTGTTCGTATTTCATGAAAGGGTCCCTCAAAAAATGTACAGTAAATGGCTTTTTGTAAAAAATGTTAGAAAACATTTTTTTGCATTTTTTAACCCGCAGAGAACAAATTCTTGATATGCTTGCCTCATCTACTTATTTGAAAGTGATTACAAACCTTATCAGTTTGATAAAAAATCTTTGGTGATTTTAGTTATTATAAAATATTGATTTCTATATTTGGAAGCTTAAGATATGAAAACCCCTAAAACATGCTGTATACACAAAAAATTATTAAACTTTCTAGTTCGTGGGTATGAACCTTTTATTTCGGTATGTCTAATCGACAAAATGTGAAAATTTTATGTTTAGTTACAATAGCATCCTCCTCCCCCCAGCCACGATTAATTTTCGGCATTTCTGTAGCGTACTGAATTGCGCCCCCCCCCCCCAAATGCGCCACGCTAACCCTCCATTTGAAAAATCAAAGTTTAAATCATATGACCTTGAGGAGCCTCAAATGTGCTTATATGCTTCATAAAGAAGAAACTTTTCAGACATTGATAACCGTGTTATCAGCGATTGAAATTAGGGGAGGGGGGCCAGCGTTGCTGCGTTGCTGCATGCGGCACCTCTAAAAAATTTTGCGCCAGCTAATGAACAAAGACATCATATTGGGGGGAGGGGACAGAGTATCGCAAGTGTGACGCCAGCCCTCCTCCCCATTTTGATCGCTGATAACTCGGTTATCAATGTGGCACAAAATTTTTTCTCCTAATGGCGCATATGAGTGAATTTGAAGATCGTCAAGGTCATGTGATTTAAACTTTGATTTTTAAAATGGGGAGGGGGGCTTCATGCTATCCCCCCCCAAAGCCTGATATAACTCATACAGTTTTGTGGCGCCAAATTTTTTATTGGTGCCGCATTTAAGCGCATTTGGGGTGCAATTCAGTGGGCTATAGAATTCCCGAAAATTAAGAGTGGGGGAGGGGGAATGGTGTAAATGACCTAAGCTTTTAGCCAAATATATAGAAGAGTTTTTGAGAAATACGAAAAGAATACTCGAAATACGAAAATCAACCAAATAGAAATTTAGAGAATCTTTCGAAGAATAAAATGAGACCTTGATCATTAAAATTAAATAAAAATGGTAACATTTCTCTAAAGAGAAAGAAAAAACTGAACCTTTAAATAATTTCTGTTAAATAAGCAATTCTCACCTGAATTATTTTCTTAAGAAGTGTGCTTAGAAGCCTCCATCAATAATTACAGAAATTAATAATAGATCTTTTTTTGTTGATGTTATAAATTATTTTGAAGATAGGTAACTTTGGAGATTGATTTTACGTAGTGTACATTTAAGTGGTTGACCCCTTGTAATAATACATTTTTTGTACTTGGCAAATACAGGTTATTCTCCGCGACGTAGTACCAGCAGTGAGAGGACAGTAAGTCCCGCCCCGAGCTCGAGGACAGTAACTGACAGTCCTGCCAGCAGCTACAGAGGACGTGCAAGTCCTTCTGTCAGCAGCGAGAGGACACGATCTGCCAGTGCGACAGAATCTGATCGCAGGTCCACTTCAAGTGATGCAAGCAGCAGGCCATCTGCGTCGTCTGAAGAAACGCAACTTGATCCGAATACACAAAGTAGTTACCATCAAAGGTACTATAGTAACAATTATTATCATTAGGATATTTTAAAGATTAATACAAAAAAAGAATAACGTAACGCGTAAGCCTTTTTAGGTCACACTCGGTGCGTTTAAAAAAGACCCTCCAGTAATTAAAAAATTTATATTTTCCAAATATGCTTTTATTGCAATATTTACTGAAATACATACATAATTTATTGGCAATGTTATATTTATGGTATTTTCTTTTTGATCAACTGTGTTTATAATAACAGAGTAATGAAAAAAATATTTTGTATTTTTCCAACGAAATAAAAGCTTTTTAGTATTATTATTATATTATTTTATAGTAGAATAGGGTGGGCCTATTAATAGATTTTCTGCAGTTTTTTGTTGTTCTTAATTTGCATATGATCTTTTAATTCTTGAAAAAAATGTTAATTAATCATCTAAAATGCAGTTAACGGTGTTGTTAAGATTTAGTTAAACTATTATTTTCATGGTTTAAAAACATCTGTCTTGAAACGTGTCTTTATCCACTGTCTTGTGATAAATTCTATTACTTAAGCTTCTTACTTTTGACTTCCTAAATTTCGAATTTTAAGATTTCTTTCAAATCTTTTTAATTGTATGCCTTTATCACTTGTAATCGTTAAGTCTTTCAACCTATTGACCAATAAGGGTTAATTTTCTGTACTTAAGCGTTAATGTTATTTGCCGTGTAAACTAGTGACCAAGCCGGGGAAAACCTTTTCGGACTTTTCCGTCTTACATCGTGCATCATCGGAACTTGTAACGCCTTCGGGCGCTGGTTTTTCGAAATCGGCAACGGACCGACCAGTTAAGTTTTAACACCGCAACCGAATTCTTAACTAACTACTTGCAGCGTAGCTTGTAGTTCTCTCGGCGAAATATAATTTCTGTATCACTTTGTGTTTTATATTAATTACGTTAAAGTTTGAAATATATAATCATAACTCATTAAATTGTTTAATTTCCTGAACTACCCTCTCATCATTAAAATCTTCTGAATTTTCATAAGCAAAATAACTATTGTACGGCTCTTCGGATAACGAAAATGCCGAGCAAGCAGCACGGCCACAATAAAACTCAACAGGTGTTGATTGGGATGATGAAATTCGGAAAATTACAGAACGGGCTGTTACGGCTCTCTTCGAATCACGGGCATCAGAAATAGGCTTGTTTTGATTGAAAAAAAACCCCGGATATATACATAAGAATATTGTGAGTCCTATTCCCCTTTTATAAATAATATTTATTAAATTTATACATCAATTTTGAATGCATGGTGTAACAGTCAAAGTCGAAATTATTGATTTAAATTGAAAAGATTTCAAATATAGTTGGGTTATGATAATGTAATAAAATTTAACATTATAATTATGAAAGACTTAAATACCATAAGATATATTTTAAAAATATTAATTCTAAGATAAATTAAAGAATTTTAACATATTTATCGGAGGCTATGAGGTCAGGAACGTCGGTTTAGTGCAGATTACAAAGAATAACTATTTAAATAATAAGTAATACATTTAACAAAATTCCGAACTGAAATAAATAATGATTGTCTCATTTCTAATTCAAAGTGTTTAAAATTGTATAATTTTATTTTGAATTCAAAATTTTTCAGATTTTAGATTAAAACGTCAAAAAAGAATAATTTCAAGACGCTAAAAATGGAACATTTTCCGATTAGAATTTTCAAAAATAGATCATTTAAAATGCAGGGATATGAAAATAGTATTATTTCTAATTAAAAAAATTCAATCATTTAAAAGTGAAAATTTTTGGATTTTAATACATTCAATTTCGAAATGATCAAAATTTGACAATTTGAAATTGAAAAGTAAATAGAATATTTCAAATAAAAAGTATCTTAAATTCTAGAAATCTATTTTTATTAAATTCATTTAAAATGTTTTAACATAAGAACTGATTAAACAAGTTCTTCTGAAATAAAAAAAAGTCACCTTTATTTTAACCGTTCATAATATAAGTATTTTTAATTCTAAACCTTTAAAATTGAATTGCTTAAAAAAAACGTTTGAAATTAAAAGTTATTTTTAATGGGAAATATAAAAAATTAAACATTTTTTAAAAATAACTTTTTCTGTATTAATACCATTAAAAATTTCAATTACTTCAAGTAAATTTAATTGGCGCTGATAAACAATTATTAAATTATCAATCATACTTTGCAAAATTCAATTATTTCAATTTGAATCGCAGAATTTAAGTTACTTAGGTTACTGTAAGTAAATCTAAATCGTATCCAAATTAAGTATTTTAAAATGTTCAATGATACTTTTCAAAATTCAAACAGTTAAATTTTAACCCCCAAAATTAAACTTATGGTAGAAAAAAACTAAAAACTAGTATTTATCATGAAAATTATAAGTTTTAAAAATGAAACCATTTAAAATTAAAGAAACTATTCATATGTTTAATAGAAAAGATTTATCTTAACTGAGTTTCAAATATCCATCTTTTTGGAACATTGTTTAAATATAAAAATTCCAGTATTTTAAATTACTTAAGAGGCATTTAATTTAAAATAGTTTGATTAGAAATCCTTTAAACTAAAAGTATGCAACTATCAAGTCTTTCATTTTGATAGAAATATAATAGACAAAATCTGCTCACCCAAAAAACTGCAAATTTGTTATTGATCATTTTTGATGGGACGTGTAATTTGTGTTATTCGTGAAAAAATTGAAAATTAAAAAACTAGAACTTTGGGAAATCCACCCAGGAGCCAAAAGCCAAGAAATGTTGAACAAAAAAGATTTGAAAGCTTGTTATAAACTTTTGTTATAAAAAAAACATGTAAAATAAAAAGTTAACTTTTTGGAAAATCGAGATAAGCTACAATAGCATTTTATTCAACAATACGTCCTTTTAAATAACAATGCACAATATGAATTGTAATCATACAAATTTATTAAAATGATACTTCTTTCAGGTTAGCTAAGAATAAAAGTTAATATAAAATGATACTTTTTGGAAAAATGACACAAGCTATGAAAAATGTGAATAGATCAAGGTTGTTCAACTAAAAAAAGCTAAAAATTTGTAAGGAGTCCATTTTCGATAGAATACGTGGCTTTTGTTTTTATCGTAAAAAATGGCAATCAAAATGAACAAATTCAATTTATAGAAAAACTACATAAGATGCAATAAAATGTTTGATAACAAATTTTTGTTTTGTTTTCGGTGGAATGCGCAGTAGAAAAAATATACGTTCATTGAAAAAGACATTTCTTAGGGGTAGATGGAAATAAAAATTAATGCATTTGATATGTAGAGAAATTAAAATTTTTGATAAAGTCAAGTGCGAAGCATGAAATACGTGATGAGAATGTGTTCATTAAAGACGAAGGAGTTTTAACAAAAGAGAATTCACAATCACCAAGTTACAGTTGTCGATACTCTGACCTTTAATTTTAAAAGGTATGTGCACTAATGTGGTATCGCGAGTCAAATATATTATCGAACGGGAAGCGCAAAATCTAAAAGACGCGCCCCTAGGTGCGCTCAACCTTGTGAGCCGCGCGCGTAGCGCCTATGAGTATGTATCCGCGCAGCGAGAAAATGTTTAAAAATAGTTTCTCATTAATTAATTAATCCTTAGGATCTGCTATAATAAGATCTTCCACAAATCCGAAATAATTGACGTATTTTTTAAAATCTTAAAAAAATCTTCTAATAGGAAGGACAGAGTAGTCTAAATTGTTTTAAATCGAATATTCATTGCATATCGCCCGAAAATTTGTTTGTATCCTAAAAAATATCAACTTTTTTTTGTAAATAATATTTATAGGGGGTGCAAGCCCCTTGGAGTTTAACATGTATTTCTCATTAGAAAAAGATGTTTTTGTAAATTTTATTCAAAATAGTAAACATTAGGTGAACCGAGTTGAAATCCAACAATTATTTTCGCAATTGGCCATAGATAACGAATAAAATATTACTTTTTCAATATCACCTCCGGCAGTCGGTTTTATAGAGTCTCAAAGAATCCCATAAGTGAAAAAATAGGTTCGCCGAATTTTTGGCGCTAATTATCATTTGTATGCGGTCTTTTAAATGAAAATTATTTTTAATAGATAAAATACTATTTTATACTGATAATTACATGCTTACATTAATTCTTTAAATAATTTATTATTGCTTTTAGCAATTTTCTCTTAGAATAGAGTTAGAAAGTCGCGGTTAAAAAAAAGATGCCACTGTTTTGTCTAACTTTCAATTAGAGTGAGGTAATAAATAATGTCAACCAAAATAATTTTCAAAACAATTTATTACTATCTTTAATAATATTATTTTAGAACAATACTAGAAATTTGCACTTTTTAAACAAATTTTCTTCTTTCGTTCAATTTTTTATTAAGATGATACAAATAATTAATTAAAGTTAACAACATGAATCGTATAAACAATTTATTAATATTTTAATTATGCTAAAAGTTGTGGTTGTTTTCTGAAATTGTTAACTATTTGTCTACTTTTAACTTAAAGTAAGTTAATAATTACCAGGTGTATACATATGAAACCGGTATTGCCATTTAGCGGCCAGTAGGCACACTTGTAGGCACTGTCGGAACTTACCATTTGTGCTAATTGGC
>NC_046658.1:92157538-92164878 GCF_010883055.1 Belonocnema kinseyi | reverse complement strand
GCGAGGGCGCATACTTTGAATAAAATATTTGTTATCATTTTCTTGAAATAAATGTGTTTTTTTCTTGAAAAAATACCGGTTTCATATGTATACACCTGGTAATTTAATTTAAGAAAAATAATTATTCAAACAAATTATTACTGTTTATAATAATTTTTTTCTGTATTAATGCTAGATATTTGCAGTTTCTTTTAAAGTTTTTAACTTTTCACCTCCCCTTTTTACTTTGAAAACTGATAATTAATGCCCCCAAGCTCCCCCCCCCCCGGCTACGCCACTGATTAATGCAAGTTAACACAGTTGGTTAAACAAATTAATCGTTGTTTCTAACTATTTTCTCTTAGATGAAAGCACAAATGTTGCACTTTTTTCTGAACTCTTAAACTTTTGTCCACTTTTCACTTAATGTGGTAATAATTAATGCAAGTTATAAAAGATAATTTTTCAAACAATTTTCTATAGTTTATAACTATATTTTCATAAAGTGATGCTAGAAAGTTGCGGATTTTTATGAAATTTTGAGCTCTTCCGTGACTTTTCAATTCGGAAAAAATAATAAATGTTAATTTCAGCAAACAGGCTCTCACATAGAAAAAAGTGCATTAATCTTTCCTGAATTATTTTTATAATCGATAGATACCTCAATTCTTTCAAGTGTATATCAAAAATTTTGAAAACATGATAAAAAATCTCATAAAAATTCGATTCGAGGTATCGAGTGGTTGTGAAGTACTTCAATATAAGATCTTATACCTCAGTTCTATAAAATGTAGCTGAAAGACCCTACCGTGCGAAAGGAAGCGAAATTCCGCACTTCCCTCGCTCTGGGCCAAAGCGTTTGTTTAATGTTTAACGGTTTCAACGTACGAAGTTTATTATTGAGGATTATTAATAATTATATCGAATCGGATTAAAGAAGGAGTAAGAGTAAGTATCTGAAAAATTAATGTATTCATATATATGTAATTTGAATATATATAATGTAAAGCTAATTGAACAGAGTAGGCCCGTGTAGGAATCCAATCAGGGATCCGGACGGGTCCAGGCCGGATATCCCCGTTTAAGTCGGGCGCTGGTCGGGGAATCCGGCTAAAAACGTCACGGTAAACTGGTCGGATTCCGGCTTCAATACCGGCCGGGATCTGGTTGGGTAATCCGGCCAAAAAGCGGTTAAGAAATTTTGCTTCAGGCGAGAAATTGGTAACTGTTTTGTCTTTTAGGGCTCATCGTAAAAATTGCGGTGAACTTTAAAAGTCAAATCAAGTGAACCAATTCTGGCAAGAAAATTGGAGTAGAATTCTATTCCCTGACGATAGAATCTCATAGCAATTTGGAAACCACGTTGTGATTTAAGGTTAGGAAGGAAGAAAGTAAAAACCGTATACACAAGACTATATTTCAATTCGAAATAAAGATTATTCGCGCACTAAGTGGGGTTTCAAACTTATTACTGAAGCCATGAAATATTCTATTTCTGTTGGACTTGAACTCATTCGTTTTAACTGCGCAAGTTCTGCAAAGAAACTTTTGAACGATTTTTTTAAACTTTTGGACTATTTTTAATCATTAATGAAAATTTGAGCGGATTATTTTTCTCGTATTAAATTGGTAGGGGTAAGTACTCTGATTATAATAAACCTTTCAGCAGATTTGGACTTTAATAATATGAAAACTCGTTCATGAAAATAATTTTTTTATGTCTACTTTGCAGTCTACTTTGTAGATACATATAAAAGAAAGTCCCAGGCAAGACAAATTTTAATGGAACCAGATTTGAATTGCGCGCCAATATCCACTAATCAAGTGATTATTCGGTTTGTCAGTGCTCGGTCCACCAAGGAATAATAAGGAGACCTAACTCCGTTCCCCCACTTGGCAATAGAAACATTACCGTAAGTGATACGCACATTACAGGAAGATCTTAGATTTGAGTGCGCAGGTGCGCAGTTGTCCTCTTCCTATACATGGAGAAGTGTGCGAGTGAGAAAGTTTGTCCAATTGACGCAAGTTGAGAGGTTCTGTTTGTTTGTTTTGATACAAGTGTCAGAAATGTGTTCTAAGCCATGAGGTGTCAAGTTCCGGGTTTTGGATGAAGTCACACGCCGAAGAAGGTAAATACACTTCGTTTTTTTAAAGCCTTCACTGTAAGTACAATAAACGTCTAATATATTTTATTTTTTTACCTGTCATTGAGCCTTGAGAATCTTTAGCCTATTTATCATATTACAAATTTAAAAGGTACTTACCTATACGTTTCCTTCTCAAAATCTGTTCACACATTTTTCAAACAAGTACCGAAAATACTGTTTATATATTTATTTTGTGTATCTGTCGTATGATGATCAACAAAAGAACACAACCTCTAACTTACGTCAATTTGACAAACTTTCTCACTCGCAGTCAAAATTTCATCATTCCACCAAGCATCACCAGACATTCTTCTTACAACCGCGGTTGTAGGAATGCTTGTTCTCAGGCAGTTCAGGGCATATGATACTTACAGTTTCCCCGGCTTTTTTTCCACAAAAATGAAAATTTTTAAAAACTGAATTCGGAGATGCTATAAATTATCATAATGGACGTCTTCATACTCTTTTTGAGGGATAATAACAAAAAAATGTATCGTGCTAAATAAAAATTGTATGCATATGCATTATTTTGAGGTTACGTCGTTTTTCATCTCTGCCTTTTCGATAATCAAGAAATTATTTATGAAATAAACTTTTTGATTGCCTGCGAACAAGGTTAGTTCTGGGAGATTAGTTACTATGTTTATTTGTAAGTTCAAAGTTTTCAGCCAAAAATATTGTGTAGTTTGGAATTAACGCTCGGGTGAATTGCAACACACATAACCTCGAAATATACACGCACGTTGTTAGCAATATCAAAAATTTTTTGACAAAAAAACACAAAAAAAGTGTGTGGGGACGTCCGTTAGCATGTTCGCTATCATTTCGCAGATTTTGAAGGCAAAATTTTTCTTATCCTAGGAAAAAAGCCGGGGGAATCTAACACTGAAAAAATCGATACTATTTCCTCAGCACTATGCAAATTACTCACATTTTGCTAAATTAAAACTTTTTTGAATTAACCTAAAAAAAAGTGCAGTCCCAGGATTTAAGGAATTCACAGAATTTTAGGAATGCGCGGAATTCAACGAATTGGCGGAATTTAATATATTCACGGAGTTTTAGGGATTAACGAAAATGAATGGACTTACAGAATTTATAAGATTCACGGACATTAAGTAATCTACGGTATTCAAGGAATCCAAATAGCTGGCTAACAAACGTGTCCTTTTTCATTAGGCGTTAAAAAAGTGTGCTAAAGCTTAATCCAATCCGATAATTTTTTCGAAAGTTATCGTTCTTACAGACTATAGACAGAATTCAGACATGCAACAGACAGATTACAGACACACACACCTTCGTAAAAATATTTTTTTTTCTGAACAAGAGGGTCTCAAACCGTGGAAATTTGATGAAAATTGACAAAGTCAAATTTTACATAATACTAATTCCTTCTCATTAGGATGAGAATTAAAAAGTTTTTTTTAATTGATTAAGAACAAATATTTTCAAAGCATCATAACAAAGATTTAAAATACATTCTTGACAAGTTCAAAAATTCAAAATTCAAATTATTTGAAACTCAACAGTTTGGTAGAATAACAATTCAAGTGGCTTATATAAATTAAAGTAAATATTGATTAATTAAAGATTTTAAAAACAAAAGTTTTATTTATAATATAATAATCAATATAATAAATGATTTAGAAATAATAATTTGATAATATATAATATTATGTAATAAAAACAAGTAATAGAAAATGCTTAAAACTTTTCTTCTTTAATTTTATTTCAATTGATGGGTTTTCATCGAAGCTTCACAAGGTGCCATTGCTAAATTCAGATGAAGATATTTTAAAAAAACCGGAATCGTAAATTAATTTTGTTGGCGTACTATTTTTTTGAATTTAAACTGGTAGACTTTGTAATGCGAACTTACTTTTCAAGCACTTTTGTTGTCTGCTAAAAGCAGTTCTAATTTGAAATGGAACATGTAAGTTGTTTTGGATGTAGACAATACGTGAATAGTGCTGTCAATGAACTTACTCGTCATCTTAAATATATATTCATGGATTAAAAGTAAATCGAGGATATGGTCACAGAGGGTTTCAGTATGCTCAAAAAGAATGTTACAGACGATTTTCACTATTCGATTAAATGCGAAAACACATTCAGAGGGTTCATTTACAACTTATAGTACCTGATAATAGTGAAGACTTTGATGGGGAATTGAAAGAGAATATTGAACCTGGAAGCGATTTTCTGGATGTAGTCCATATTCAGGATCAGCAGCAGAGAACGAAGGTCCATACTGCAGATAATAATACTCTTGATCATGAACAGAAAAAAGAGACTGACTTCCTGGATGAAAAAACGACATCTATCAAGTACATTTGATTTTTTGAAATGCAGTCACAGCGTTTTTATGTCATAAGGACATGCTCGAAACTAAAGCAAGTCAAGAGTTATTAAAAAAACATTTAAGTTGAATAATACATTTTATGGCCTGCAAACAGTTGAAAAGCAAATTAATATTCTCAAAAAAAATATTATAATTATGTAGAGGAAGAAGAAATATCCTTCGAGGACAGGGAACATATTGCCTTTTATAGAAAATCTAGAACTTTTGTACCGTACTTTGTCACGGAGATATTTCAATTATTTTATAAAACTCTTATTCGGGTGAACCCAGTAATACATCATAGCCACGGAGTAAGTCAAGTGATTGATGAGATTATAATTTTATAAGTTAATTCAACTAATTTAATACGATGCTTGAAACCTCCGACGATAATGTTGTAGGTATACAATTATGAACGGCCACGAGCGTTGGAGGTAACAACAGTCACCTCTGGATGCTTTCTTAAAGCTACCATCTGACACTCCACGGGTTTTTAGTCCCTCACTTCCTGATGGTCAAGAAAGTTTCTTACAATGCGACAGCTGTTTGATAAAACCGCTTCTGAGCTGTTGCCAATACCCTTTTAACTTCTAAATGTTCAAGATGTTTAGTGCATCATGCGTGCACATTTCTGGTAGCCAAAATCACAATGGGATTAATAGATACATGGTTCACATTCCTCCATATGGTTCTTACCTAATGCCTTAAATCGCTGTTGTTTAGGTTGACGCAAATTTCGGTTAAGTGGACAAGCAATGTCGATAATGTAGACTCTTCCACTTATTTTTTCTCACATCACGATTTCAGTCGATTGGTCTTGATGTAGTGATTGGATAGTAACATCCCAATAAAATATGTAAAATTCGCTTTCTAAAACGGGCATTGGATTGTATCTATAGAAAGGAATCCATTCTTTTAAGAGTCCTAGGTTTAAGCCAAGTTGTTGATGTACGATGCACGCTACATCATTATGTCTGTGCATATATTCTCTATGAGCCATTACGCAAAAGCCTTCAATAATGTGCTCGATGGATTCGTTGGTATCTCCACATAATCGGCACCGGTCAACCTAATCTTGATTCAACACGTGTTTGCGATAATTCCTGGTGCTGACAAACTTGTTCTGTATTGCAATGAAGAATCCATCTGTCTCTAGATACATAACACCTTTTCTTAGCCAAATATTAGATGCCTCACTATCCACTTCATTTTGATCTAACGTGTTGGGGTGCTTTCCATGGATGGCTTTCTGCCCCCATTGTATTTCTAATTCCTCTATGGTTTCTACCCTGATATTCAATGCCCCATCTGAGGACAAATTTAAGAGCGGGTATTCAAGATCCGCTTGACAGATGGTACTGTAAAGCGTAATAATTCGTTTGCTGTTAAAATAGTTTTCAACCTTATAACTTATGACTCACACAGTTTTTTGACATCTACAACGCCCCTACCCCCTAAATGTCTTGGAAGAATTACCCTTTCAATAGCTGTATTTCTGTGGTGCATTCGGTGCTTCGTCATTTCTACGCGAACAATTCCGTTTAACTTTTCAAGGTCGGCGTTAGACCGTGAGGACAGGAATGGCATATGTGTTGATCGCCGTGATTTTGTTTGCCGAGCTGAGAAAACTCTTCATAATTAATCTGAGTCTCGTAGTGAAGGCAGTCGTTAGGCTTGTCTTAACTATCGTATGTTGAATACCCTTAGATTCAAGAATACCCAGATATTTATGTGATTCGTCTACAGCCATTGCCTCGATGTCATTTTCGAACTCTTTCTCTAACTCTGCGGTCCCTAATTCCCCTCTGATTAAATGCACAGTTCTACATTTATCTAGTCCGAACTCCATGTGGATATCATTGGAAAGCTGCTTTGTGACATCGATCACTTGCTGCCGTTTCTGGCCTGAACTAGCGTACAGCTTCAGGTCATCCATGTAAAGAAGATGGGTCACTTGATGAGCATCCTCATTATCATGCATTCCGAACCCATAAGACATGCTGTTCAGTGTTTTGCTCAATGGATTCAACGTTAAACAGAACCATAGTGCGCTGAAGGATTCTCCTTGAAATATACCCGTCGTACAGCGTATTGATCTAGTTGTCCTTGGTTGCCTATGATCAAAATACTTGACTCTTGTACCCCAGAGCCTCATTGCTTGGCGGTAAACACGGTTATACATCATAACCACGGATTAAGTCAAGTGACTGATGAGATTAGAATGTTATAAGTTAATTCAAATAATTTAGTACGATGGTTGAAACCTTATGCGATGATGTTGTAGGTATACAATTACGAGCGGACACGAGCGTTAAAGGTGACAACAGTCACCTCTGGATGCTTTCTTCTTCTTCTTCTTTTTATTATTATTATAAAAAACATTTAAGTGTTGAAATGTTGTCACAGACTTATACTGCCCATCATGTCGAAGGCATTTTTGGTTAGAGTTTGATTTTCATTTGATCATTTTGCACGGGGCTGTCCCGGTATGTATCATCAGTCACGGACGCATTTTTATAATGCAATCAAGTGATCTGATGAGAGCAGTCTGCCCAGACATATTGGACAAAGCCTGGTTTTTACCCCATAATTGACGGACTGAGTTGCAGTCAAATACACGATGGAGGGACCTACAGCTTGAGGTGGGTTCCGAACCACCAGAACCTCGTGAACGGCACATTGAAAAATTTCCAGAGGTACCGGCTCAGGGATCTAACCCCGGACCTCTGAGGTGAAGTCCGAGTGTCTAACCAACTGAGCCACTGAGGCTTATTACGAGGGTGGATTGATAAGTTTCCGGCCTGACCAAGAAAAACAACGTTTTTAAGAATTTTTTTTT
Organism: Belonocnema kinseyi; assembly: GCF_010883055.1. NCBI lineage: Eukaryota > Metazoa > Arthropoda > Insecta > Hymenoptera > Cynipidae > Belonocnema > Belonocnema kinseyi. The sequence continues at coordinate 92,157,569 of NC_046658.1, read as the reverse complement.
TTATTTCTCAACATAATCTCCTCCAAGGCTG
>NC_046658.1:92149341-92157438 GCF_010883055.1 Belonocnema kinseyi | reverse complement strand
GAAAAACACAGAGGCGTCTTGTTCAGTGTGCTCTGAAACCTAAACTAACATGGCGATCGGGCTGAAACTATAGCTACAAGCTATCTAAGGATGGTACTATTATTATTATTATTATTATTATTATTACACCAGTAAGCTAATTATCTTTCGGGGTAGGCGTGACTTGCTCGATGGGGAAGGGAGTAATGTGAAAAGGGGTTATAGAATTTTTAGATTGATATATATATATATTTCTCGTGTTACTTATCGCCATACATTCCTGTTCTGACATACTTCTCTAGCTTCTTTCACGTTCATACATGTTTTCATGCAACCTCTCGTGTTTCTGTGGCTTCTAATGTCACCTCTAACTAGGATCTTAGTTACACATTCTAACCATTCTTTGCGCGGTGTGCCTTTGGGCACGCTGCCATTTACTTCACCTTGATACACTTGTTTTGTTAGTTGTTCATCTGGCATTCTCTGAACATGCCCGAACCATCTTAACCGATTTCTTTTTTATGTATCTACTGGTGTTTCTTCTGCACCACTATTTTGAGAATTATCTTGTCACTCACTTTGCCCATCAGAGTTTAACCGCATATTATGCGCAGAAATCTCATGTCAATCGCGTTTATTTTACTTTTATCCTTTTCTCGATCGGTCCATGTCTCGCTATGGTATAGTACTGTCAATAAAAATATATAATTATGTATTTCCGTTTTAGCTTTATGTAATAAATTTTTCCTTCTGATAATGGGTCCTGCTTTACCGAAAACCTTTGTACCCTAGTTTATGCCCCTATTTAACTCCTCATCTATATTTCCGTCCTTAGTGAATACGCTGACAAGTTATACGGACTTATCAACATATTCAATTCTTTCATCATTTAATACAATGTTCCTTTTCGTTTTCTCACTCTTTCCTTCGAACACCATACGTCTTGTTTTATTCACGTTAATGCTGAGACCCATGCTATTAATGCTTTTCTGCAGCTTGTTTAACATTCTTCGCAAGTCTTCAATTGATTCTACCATAACTATATTATCATCTGCGAAAGCTAGCCCACGTACTCTGTTTCGGGATCTAAACCTTCTTTGACGAAGAGGGCCATTCTTAGACACATGTTCATGAATAATATAAAAAGCTATTACGATATAACGCAAACTTATCTAACACATTGCATAATATCGAAACAGGCACTCAGTTTCCCATCTACACTCACACTCACGTTTCTTACCGTATATATTGCTTTTAAAGCTTGTAGAAGTCATCCATTGGCTCCGTCTGTATCCTAATTTCGAATGCCCACCCGTCCATTTGAATCTCCTATCAGAATTATTTCTTCACCATGATCGCAGATACTTATTGTCTCATTTGCAGTGTCCCATAAGACGTCTTTTACCTGTTTCGTGTCACTATCAACTGGGGCCTAGCACGCTGTAATAAATGATGTTTTTATTCCTGAATACGTTCCAATGATCGTCGTATAATATATATCATAATAATCATTCACAGATAAAATAAATTAAAGGGGTAATGAGCTTTTTCAACTTCATAAAGATGTCATAAGATATTGCATATTATTACAGCGAAGTAGAAGTTGTTAATTCCCTCGGGTCCAAAACTGTGATACACGAAGCTGGTGTTATATTGATAAGAGTTCAAAATATGCCAGCCCATATAAATTATGAACTTGAAAGTATTTCCAATCGGACAACGTAACTTTTATTCTTCGAGGCACCATTGAAGATTTCTGAGGAGACGGAGTTGCAGTTCATCAAGTGTATGGGACTTCTTGGACCCTATTCTAAACTTTTTTGCCGGATGCGCCTTATTACGCGAGAAGAGCTCCTTTTAGGAGATCTGCTGCAAAAAGAAGCTAGAACAGAAGAGGTATTTATTAAGATTTAACTTGTAATTAAAAATAGAGGGAACAGAATCCGCTCATTTATGATTAAAACGCGAGTCCGAGAAAATAGTCCTTTCAATAAATCGAAATTTGTCCATGTTTCTCTAAATTAAATTTTTGATCTGATGCATGATCTTCTGGCTGGTATAGTGCCAATGATATTAAAGTTAGTTACTCATCAGTTTGCATTTAAAGACCATTTCTTCACTGGCGAATTTATAAATGATCGAATCTCAATATTTAACCATGGACTTACAGAATCTAAAAATAAGCCATCATCGAACTAGATCATTTCCCTTCTTGGTTGCTAATAAAGTACCACAAGGTGGGAAACACATGCCCCCAAGTTTACAAAAATTCTCCTTCCTTATTTAAGACAATTAATAGCAGATTTCTTTGAGGTATTTAAAAATGTATATCCTGACGTACATTTAATTGACGAATTTCACCATCTGAGACATTATACCGATTGCATTGGATGTTCAAGACCACAAGTCCTTTATTCGTGCGTAATATATGAAGCCTACTGGGGAACACAAGACATAAAGCTTTTTAGTGTAAGAAGTAAGGGTGGCAACACAGTAGAGGTGTAAGATACTGTAAGTAAAGACGAATTGAAACAGTTTGGTTAATTTGATAACGATCTTGTATTTACAACCATCTCGGCGAGGGTAATTGGCTCCTTGTCTAGAAAGGGAATTCTGATTCTTCATAATGTTGAAGGAGAAAAAACATAAATCTACCAATATTTGGATTCATTTCAGAAATCATAGTTTTAGAATTAGAAGTATATCTTCGATGTGTTATTTGCAAAAATCTTTACCTAGAACTTGACTTGAAGAACTTGAACTTGAACTGATAACAATATTAATGTAAAAACTCTTCGGCAAACAACACTAAATTTAATCTAAAAGAATTTTTACCATTAAAAAAAAGCATTTCAAATATGTAAAGTCTACCCAAAATGACATTTCAAAATTTATTTGGATTAAAAATTAACCATTTTGTAGAACTTGCCTAAATACTCACACATACTCGTGTACTATTTTCTTAGATGAATAAAAATTGGTCACTTATTTTACAATATTGTGTTCTTAAATATAATTATTTATTTGTTTCCAAAACAAGATTATAGAAGTTTTTGAAGTTTTATTCCACGCAGTATCGAAGATGTTAAAATTGATCATTTGAAAACCAATTCGTGAGTTATGTTTTAATTATTCGTTTTTACAGGCTGACATTGGCACACGGGATGAGCGAGTTTGTTCTACCAGAGGAAACCCTTTTCAATCAGAAGAATTCTTTCCTAATCCTGAATTGATTCAATATCTCCGAGTGTGAATCCGAAAAAATCTAAAAACTTCACATATTTATATTAGGATATTTTATTTCAAACTTTTAAACTATATGGAAATGTAAAGCAGTATGTAATATGCGTGAGGGGTAAAAAAAAACACCTATTTCATAAAAGGGGTATGCAGATTCATTGTTTTTTTTTAAACAATTTCCTTGAGAATTATGTTTACAAAACAGAATCGTCAGCAAAATATTCCTTATAGTCCTTACACACGAGTCTAACAAATGTTAAACCTCTTTAAATTTAGGATGATAGAATGTTCGTTGACTAGACTATAACAAGTTTACCAAAATTACTTGTTTAATATTAATGTTGCGTTGAATAAATTAATGTTAAATGCTTTTATATCTCATACATTTTTGTATTTTGAAGGGTGTTTGCGGTCATTTAATTTCAATCAAAGTTTCAGCACACTTTTAATAAAATTAAAAACGATGAAATCTGTCACTCGTTTATTTCTTTTATTATCTCCAAAAGTGAAATTTGTGACGTAAAAAAATTTCTATTTTTAATATTCGGACTCATTTGATTTTTTAAAAGTTTTTTATTGACGTTGGAACTTTAATTTGAATTACATTATAACAACGTACTTTAAGGATTATTTCAATCTCGCGCTAAATTAAAAAGGTACACATGTTGCCAACCATCGATTTATAGTACTCCTCTGTACTGGATAAATCAGTGACCTTTAGTCAATAAATGGATATGAAAATTTTAACAGATTTAGATTTAAAGAGAAGCTTTTTGTCTTAAATTTTTAAATGGAGCGATATTATTCATTTTGTGTCCAATTCGAATGTATTAAGAACATGGTTGCAGTAACCTGACTAGTGTATAGGAAATTATCTTTAAAAGCAGTTTATTATGACATAAAACAAATTAATCAATAATTGAAAGTGACAGATTACGTATGGTTTATGCATTTTTTATATTAATTAGTTTCTTATTAACTCATTTATGTTTAGCATATATTATAATAAGAGCAGTTTGCAAATCCATAATTTACCAGTGGTGTTAGTTTATTTATAGTAGCCTATCTTAGCCTTCACCTGAAACGAATTTTCAGGACGAATAATCTATCCCCTTTTCCAGCTCCGACAATTTCTAAAGGCGACTTGACGTAACCACAATAATAGTGAGTGATATATAGGTGTACGAAATGAAAAATATTGTAGCAAGTAATTGTATAAAATGAAACAAATTGAAATATAATTAGAGACAATTAAGACGATTTTTTGATTATTCAGCGATAAGTTGTTTTTTTTTATGTTTTATTAGTTGTTACAATATTTTTAATTTCATGAATAAATAAGAACAATAAACATTTATATTTAATAAACACTGACTAGGAATCCGAAAACTCAGAACACCTTTTATCATGCATTTTTCAATTCAGTTTAATTTTATAGTTTTTATAGTATTTATCATTAAGTTTAATTTTAACATTTTAACCATCCATTTTAAGTTTTACTATACTACTCTATATATATTCTTTACATAAAATTACTATTATAAAGAGATGATAAGACTGGGATTGTAAAGTGGATGATAAAAATGGGATCACTGCCTTCTAAATTCTATCCGCGTGTTAAAAAAACAGCAGTTTAATTTTTCGAAAATGTGTGTGTTTATTTTACACATCAACTCTACACCGAAAAACAGGGAAGGTGATGAAATATACCAAAAAACTTTAATCCCGCCTCTGCCTCTGCAAAGGAAAATGATGACATAGCTTCTCCAAAAAAACCCTATTTACCTCATCAGTGAACAAAAGCTCGCCCATTAAGGAGAGTCTACAATAGGATTTGAGAAATCGAAGTCGAATTGACTTGACGTAGCCTTGAAATAGAAGTAGAGTGGACGCGATGCGTGCGCATGTATTTCCAAAGCTGTTTATTTTTATGTGTCGTTCGTGTTCTGCTGTCCAGGAGAATCAAGATTAAAATGGCCGAATCATGTTTTTATTTTGTCGATGAAATCGAAGAAATCAAAACATGAGTCTGCCATTTTAATCTTGATTCTCCGGAACAGCGGTACGCGAACGACACATACAAATAAACATTCTCTTTGACAAATCCCGTAGGAGACTTGTGCAAAACATTCTCCTCGCCGTCCTTATTATTATTATTATTACTTATATTATACTTTGATTTATTATTATTATTATTATTATTATTATATAAAAATGCATGGACATAAAAGAACCTAGAGAAGTATGCCAGGACAGGAAAGTATGGCGGCAAATAGTTAATAAAAAGAGTGTCAGTAGAGTTAATGACGCCTGAAACAAACGTCCTTTCATTTTTCTTATAAAGCTGTGTCTTGCTTCCTTCAAAGTCGTTTGATATTTTCTTCTCTTCTTCTGCTCTAATTTTGTCTTTATTTTCCTTAATTAATCGTTTGAGTATTTTCTTTTTGTGTCTGTAATCATTTATACGTCTATTTCTTTCCTCATCGTTAAGATCTGTGATGTTCAAAGTTTTCCTGTACGCTTCTTTCTTTGCATTTTGGACAGTCAAAATTTCATCATTCCACCAAGCATCACCAGACATTCTTCTTACAACCGCGGTTGTAGGAATACCTTACAATACCTTACAATGATATCCCAGAACATTCTCCATGCGCTCTCTCTATATCTTTGTTTTTTATAAGCTCCTCCCATGTTGTCCTGTTTATGTTTTCGATTATCTTATTTTGGAAATCTATTCGCACATCCGGTTTCTGTAGTTTCTCAATTTTTAATCACGTATATTTTGTTTTCTTTATTCTCTTTTTTCTCCATCCCCGACCTAAGTTAATTTTGGAGATCAGAAGGTAATGATCAGTGCTGCAATCAGAACCCCTCATGAACCTTGTATCTTTGACTAACTCTCTTAATCTTTCATCCGCAAAAACAAAGTTAATTATACTGTGGCTATTTCCTTTAGACCAGGTGTAAATGTGGATCATTTTATGTCTAAGCCAAGTATTTGTAATAAACAGATCCCTTTTTAAGCATAGACCATCTAATTTATCTCCATTATAGTTTGTTCTTGGATCCCCAAAATTACATAGTACTCTTTCTGTATCCTGATTTTGGATGCCCACCGATCCGTTCATGTTTTCTAGCAGAATTATTCTTTCCCCACGTTCGCAAATATTTATTGTGTAATTTAAAGTATCTCAGAAGGCGTCTTTTACTTCTCTGGGATCACTATGAACTGGCGCGTAGCACGCTATGATAAATAATCTTCTGATTCCTACTTTCATTCTAGCACACAGCAGTCTCGGAGATACAAAATCATGATTTCCGAGATGCTGCTTCGCTCTTTCATTCAAAATCGGACCTTCTCCTTGCCTACCTTGTGATTCACTATCTACTCCTGACCATATTTCAACTCCGCCTTTCAACACGCTGTTTTCTATGTCTGCTTTCGCACCTCTATTTCTTTGTTTCAGACACACATAAAATATCTAGTTTCCTCAAGTCCATAGTTTCTCGCAATTCTTTGACCTTGAGATCATTTACCCCCTAGCTTTCCAAACACCCAGTCTCTATTCGTCGCCTGAAACATGGGCTTTAGATTTGCCGTGTGCATGCCTTTTGTCAATCAAAGTTCCAGTCCTTTCTGAGGCTATTTTATAGTTTTTATTATTCATTGTTTAGATTATACGCCCAACTAGCACCTTTATGCAATAAGTTTATTTTCTGAGTCGAAATCATGTCAAAGTTAAGTAAAAAATCGTCATAAGGTGCAGATTGTAGTTATAACGTCAGTCCCAACGAACTCCAGTTAATAAAGGAGGGTTGGTATGTTTTTATGCTGAGAAGGTCACCAGCCTTCAGCAGCAAGAGCTTGAAAAATTAATTAATTAGTTCAAAAAGTTTGAAAGGGGAAATTTCGGTCTCGCGGACGACTCGCAAAAATAATGCTGCTAAAATGCTGCCAAAAAATGCTAAAAAGAATTCAATCAGCATATTCTCGGGGTGTAAATAGTATTATAACCGGCGACGAAACCTGGCTGTATTATTACGATGTTCGAACAAAACACAAAACAAAATCTGGCTGTTTGATGATGAGGATGCTCCAGTGAAAGTGCGGAAGTCTCGATCTGTAAACAAGAGAATGATTGCAGTATTCTTTGGAAAACGCAGCATTGTGGATAGGATCGTACTGGAAACCCAACGTACAGTCACCTCATCCTGGTACACTCAGGTATGTTTACCCCAAGTCATAAACCAACTCAAAAACATCAGGCCGAAATCTTGACTCAGCATCTGGCTATTTCACCACGACAATGCATCAGTTCACAGAGCGAAGGTCTCAGTAGCTTTTTGGTTCAAATCTGAACTGAATATTCTAGATCACCCTCCTTACGGTCCAGATCTTGCTCTCTGTGACTTTGGTTTTTTACCGGTAGTAAAAAAAAACAACTAAAAGGGCGTCGATTTACTAACGAAACTGACCTTTTGACGGCGTGGGACCAAGCGTGTGCAAATCTTCCAGAAGAAAAGGGTCAGGGTTGAATCGATGACTTGTTTCGATGTACCATATGGCAAAGTGTATTCACTGCGGTGGTAAGTACTTCGAAAAACTATAAAAAGTTCGTCTGTATTGCAAATCTTTCGTAGCGCCCTATGTATATCTTTTTTTTTTGTGTCTTATTTTAGGCCTAAATCTTCAAAATCTCAGTATTGTTTGTAGTTTCCATTGAAATTTTGTAGATACATCGTCTGAGGAGTTTAATTTGATAAAATTTTCCGCATTTTTCAATACACAGCCAAACTTTTCACCAACAAAACAGTTCAATTTTGTAATTTTCAACCAAATGCACAGAAAAATAATTTATTTGATAAAATAAGTAAATA
>NC_046658.1:92145176-92149241 GCF_010883055.1 Belonocnema kinseyi | reverse complement strand
GGTTTTGATTCCTCTAGAATCAAACCGAAGGGCCTATGGCAAGCCACCGAAAGCGTCCTCGGGTTGCGGATAGAGTGTCCCTGTACCAAGGGTTTCTGCTGAATATGGTTGCAAAAATGAATAGGCAGTCGCGGACAATTGTCCAGGAGTAGTCCCGAAGGAATGAACCCCCAAGCGGAGATGTGAAGACCGTGCCGAAAGCTGAATGACACCTGGCTGGGGTGTTATTGAACGGCGACTCTGGGATATCGGGCGACCTCTCAGAATACGCAGCCTTATCCTTGCATGCGGGGACGAAGCGACTGAATCGCGACCTGCTAGAGTGCTACGATTCGAGTGTGGCCTCTGTACGGGATTACATGGCAAGACTGCATGCTCCGTCATACGAGAAATACCCGGAGCTATCGCACTTTTCACATTAACGTCTGCGAAACCATGCCCAACTACTCCAAAAAGGGGCTGTGTAATCGGAACGCCTACTTTACCATAACCAGAACAAGCCGGCAACAGAGAAAGAGAGGCGACACTGAGACCAAACGCGGGCAGGCATCCTGAAGATCTGCCTGAAATGGAGGACGAGTTTCGTAGACATTTTTCCGAAAAAACCGACCTCTGGGCTATCAATTGTTGTGTGTATAATTCAGCGAGAGCTTTGGCCGATGCCAATCGTAAAACAAAACCAACGGTTGTTCATAAAACTAAAAGGCGAATGCATCAACTCGCCCTAAAGATAGGCTAGACAAGACATTACGCGTCCCACATTCAGTGTGTGATTGATTACATCACATCTGGTAGGAACTTTACCGCCAAGGTTTGAAAGTTCAAGCGCGAACTCTAGACCTGTTATCACACACTTAACAAGTCAAAGCTGCTGACCATCAAGAAGCATATTGTTGAGAGAATACGGATACTATCTGACGCTAAGAGAAGTCTAGAGCGGAGAGAGAGTTGGGTCAGAAAAAATCAACAGTTTTTCTCTGACCTATCTCGACTCTTCTAAGACCCTCCAGTTACTGACGACCACCCGCCCAAACCAGAGGAGGTCAAAGTATTTTCGAGAGAAGTCTACGAAGTTCAACATAGACTGGACGAAGACTCAGATAACATAAAGAGCTTCAAGGAGCTGTGTAATGCCCTCAAAGCACCTGATGAAGAATGCCCACGCATCACTACCGAGGAGGTGAAAAAAGTATTAAGAGGGATGAAGAACTATTCGGCTCCGAGACCAGATGATATCAAGACCTTCTGGTGGAAGAAGTTTCCTTCAACCCATCAGCATTTGGGCTGTATTTTCACCTCATATTTAATTCGGAAGTGCCAATTCCGGAGTCATTGGTGAAAAAGCGCACAATACTCCTGCCGAAAATAGGCAACTCAGCTGACCCGAAGAATTATAGGCCAATAACTTGTCTGAACACACTGCATAAGATATTCACAGCTATCCTAGATAATAGGATTGTTCGGGCAATTGAACATGTGTGGCAAGAAATGTATGAACAACGAGGTTCAAAGAAAGGCGTAGCCTGGATCGATTACCGGAAAGATTTCGATTCGACCTCCCATATACTTATCATTTCTCTTATGGAAAGCTTAAAAGTTCATCCGCAAATCGTGAGGTGCATAGAAAAATTGATGCCGCTTTTGAAAACCAGATCTCATCTGGAAAAAATCGTGTGACAACTAACAAGGTCACCTTTCAGATAGGTGTCTTCCAGGGCGACACCATGAGCCCACTCCTCTTTTGTCTTACATTATTGCCACTATCTCTAGCACTTCGCCATTCCGACGAGTACGCTGAGCTCTGGGGATTGTCGAACTATATACTAAGGAAATAGGAATGTAATTTGGGTTAGACAAATGCGCCAAAGCTTATTTGAAGCGAGGAAAACTTAATGGCATCCCTGAAGGCCCTGAGCTCGTCTATAGAAGTGCTATACGACACCTTTGAGCTGGAGAGACTTAATCATACATGGACGTGCCACAGAGCCGCATTCAGGATGTGACATCTATAAAGGATACTTTCTGAAGCAGATACAAACTTCATATCCGGCAGATTTGGTCTTTCGTACTGTCGACGAGTAAACAAGTATCTGCAACGAACATGCGTGTTGTCCCGTTCGTACCCTATTCATTTGGAGTGGTTCCATGGACGAACAACGAGCTCTGATCCCTTGATATCGGGACCCGAAAGGTTATGCACATGAACAAAAGCATGCATTTTAAGTCTTATGTCTTCATACCAGGATTATTCTGGGTAAAGCATACAGAGTCGCAAATGGAAGAGACCTTCTTCTTAAAATGATCAAGAAGCACGAAGAAATGAGCACAGGAGCGTTTCTGTACAAAGAAGCGGAGAAGGCTGCTGAAACACTAGGGCTTAACTTCAGTATTAGGGGATCAAATCTGCATCAAATCTTATCTCTCTCGAGTACTCACTCCTGAAAGCCCGGATTAAGAAAGCACAAAAGAAAAACTTCCGTGAACAGCTCCTCGATAAGAGGATGCACGGCATCTTCCACAGAGATGTGGAGGATCAGTCAATGTCGTGTGAACTAACTTTTGCTTTCTTTCAATTACCCGGATTAAAGTCTGGCATGGAGGGTTTCATTTAGGCTTGCCAAGACGGTGTCATTTCCACCTTAACATACCGTCGTCACATTTTAAGCCAAGACATTCCCGATTATAGCTGCAGGACGTGCCATGCACACCCTGAGCATTTAGCTCACATACTATCTAGTTCTCCAACTCATGCGGGAAGTCAATTGTTGAGAATGAGAAGTGCCGCATGTACTACAACTTTATATTCTCGACCATTTTTTCTATTGCATACTCGAGGCCTGACATGGTTCTTCTTGACTTCGAGAAGTGAACCATGTTCGTTATCGAATTTTTGGCATCAGCTGACAAAAACATCATAGACAAGGAGAATGAAAAGGAAGAGAGGTATAGAGACACTATAAGGGTGTTGCAACGATTGTACCCAGAATATTCTGTTAAACTAATCGTTCTTATCATCGGCGCTCTTGGAGGTGCCAAAGCTTTCACTGTTGAATAGCCTGAAAAGTATCTCTACGTGTCAACAATATGTTAAAACACTTGTGGGAAAAATGCGGAAGGCGGTCTTCCTTGGGTCGCCCCGTGTTCTCAGGGCGCACGAAACTTTTGCCGAATCGTCGTAATGATTCCGTTATAGACTGGAACCATCTATCTCATGGTCGTGAGACGTGGTTGTGGTTGAAATTTTACCAGGATTTCGTTGGGAGCGGGTGCAGTTTTTCATATTAGCTCCTACTCCTGGCGAAATCCTGCGGTTAAATCCCGTAGGAGGGTTATACAAAACATTTTGTTTACTCCTTATTAGCAGGATGGGTCATGAAACTACAATCACAGAAATATCTAACCGTTTGGCTTACGAAAAACTCTCTTGTACCGTTTTAAATGATAACACCGGTTCGAGACCCATAGGATAAAACTTAAAACAGTGCCTTGTTGCGGTTTTTAAATCATTGAAAATGCCAGCACGCTCTACGACAACATAAAGATGTATTCTACCCAGGCAGAACTGCGATTAGGTTGATGACTTCTTTCGAAAATCTGGACATTATGGGATTACCCTTATTCGGATGGCCCCACCGAAGTCCAGATTTTAGAAAGGTTATAATCCTACTCCTAGTACTCCCCAGGGAATACATCCTTACCTTTGACGTAGCGCATGCTATCGTCTTTCAAAGATTTAACGACCGGAAGAAGACATTGCTTGAAGCTTTTTCCTTTGGATATTGAAACGATTTTATTATTGGAAACACTATAAAAGATATTTTCGTAATGAAGTACTTTAAAAGAGGCCGGTCATGTATCTCGAGTTTGAGGAAAAAGTTAAATAGAAAATTCTAAAGTTTGAATATTTCTACTTTCTTAAAATTGTGTTTCGTTATGCAGATACTAGAAAATCCGGAATCGTACTTAAAGATAAGTAATTCCTATCAATTTATTATAATTTGATGATAAAAAAAGAAATTTTAAACCTAAAAACTACAATTAACGCTGAGATTTTGATTGGGGGGG
>NC_046658.1:92130458-92145076 GCF_010883055.1 Belonocnema kinseyi | reverse complement strand
GCCAACTTTTATGGCTATTTTAACTAAGAGGATGCAATCCTTAAATTGCCATCGGAAAAGAAAATTTATTCAATGTGTAAAAAGGGGATCTTCTGGATAGAAGAATAAGCTTCTTATTTTTCATAAAAATACATTATTTTATTCAGAAATGCCTAAGCTAACCTAATTTTACATTATCACTCTATACCTGCTCTAGATCAATATTTCTAATTGATAATTTATTCTATCAATAATCTTTGAATTTTATTTTATTAACCAAATTTCTCAAAATTACTACTTGGCAACTCGGGCCATCTAAATTATTCTAAGCTACCATTTAGAAAATCCAAGTGGCATCTCTCTTGTGTCTTTCTCTATTACAAAGGCATTCTACATTTACATAGATTTATTAATATCTAACAATCTATAAGATTATTTCAATAATATGATCAATCTATCCGAATTTCAATCTATCTCAACTATTCAATTTTTATTCCTATTTCTTTCTCTCTGTTATTCTACAATTCGCCATATGGTTGCTGTCGGCAGCAACTTAAGGTAAATGACCGCTTCTTCACCCGGAGTGACAATAGTAAAGGGTCATTAAGCTTATACAATATTGGTATGAACGAGGTAATTAAATCCTAATCCTTATTGCCTATTCAGAGGTGCTAATGTAACTTCAATTTATTGTTCAGGTAATCCGCCTCAGTGAGGAGTAAGACGCGCGTGCCTGCAATGAGTTGAGGCTTGGCTACGAGCCTCTCGGACGGTCGGTAGCCTGGGTCCGAAATACGGAGAATTTAAGAAGAGCCAAGGCGCCAGGGAAGAGCGTTATAGAGTCTACCTTCAAGGAATTTATGATTTCCGGTATTTCGGAATTTGACGACAAGTGGGACTCAGAAACCTTTCAAATCAGAAGCAACATTTTTCTCTCTTCATTACTTTTCCTAAAGGACATTTAATTCTTCGTCATTCGAATTCTCGGCTGCCTGTTTCCGAAATAGGTAGAGAGGTAAACCTTCTCTGCTACATCAAAGCAATCAGCGAAATTTACGGATTATAAATCTTAAATTTTATTTGTCTAGGCGAGCATCAAGGTGAACCTTTAACGTCGAGTGAAAATATAAATTCAAGAATAACAAGATGTATAATGCAAATTGCAAATTATTCTCATGGAAAATTTAAATCTTTTGAATATCTAGTAAAATTATTCTCAAAGAGAATCTAAGATATTGGGTCGTTCTAGAACACTGTCTAACAGATAAAATTCACCTCGGAAATGCTTTGACTCGGTTTTTCAGTCTCAGAATATTTTTCTATTGTAAATGAGTCAGGAGATAAATCATCCTGGTCAGATCTTTAGATAATATTCAGATGGTAGTAAACATAATAAGTCTCAGAGAAACTAGGTATTTCGACTTCCAACGACTAAGACGTCTTTAGATAGGAGAGAAAGAGTATAAATCCTCGAGCTCTTCCAATTTTTGTCTCCGATCCGAGCTTTACAGCTGCGAGATTCCATCACCCATTTTCGGGTTTGCCGACCTTTTTATACTCTCTCACTCTCACGCACTCTCAAACTTACGTAATATCGTACGAGTGGGAGTCGTCGGAGTCTGCGCTTTCGTCTTTCTCCTGTGCAAGGCATCTTTTTAGATGATTTTCATAGGAGATTGTATTTTTGCCTATATTGCCTATATTGTGAAATTTTTGCATGAAAAAAATGTAATTTTTGGATTTTTTATTATTTTTTCTCCTGTCAAAATTATAATTTTTGATTTTTCGAAAAAATTCAAAAAGTTATTGTAATAATCTTGTAAGACATTCAGAAATCAAACATTTTCTTCTCTTGCCTTTTTTCCATGTCTTCCGTTATGCTTAAAAAGTTCATTTTCGTGTATTTTTGGGTATTTTGTAAATACTTTAACTCTGGCAATTTTTGGTTTTATGAAAAAAGTCATTAGGATAAATTGTTCAACTTTTTGAATAATTTAAACCTCCTGTACAGAAAATTTTTGAATTTTGAAAAAAGTGGTCGTTAAAATATTCCAAATCCGCTCACTTTTTAAATTTTATATTCGAAATAACTGGCTAACAATCTTGACCTTCAGTTTATGACATTAGAAGAATGTAGTAGAGACCAATCTGATAGAACGATTTTTTCAAAAGTTATCGTGCTCACAGACAGACGGGCGTACATACTTTTTAGTTTTAATAGTTAAAAAATATCATTAAAAACATAAAAATGCTAATTTTTTGAATTACAACCCCTTGTTGTACCGAAAAACAATCTGCCATGGATGTTATCATGGTCTCCCTAAGTATACGGTTGATATTTCCACTGAATTGAGTTTCATTTTTATTATCAGACATTTTTATGTTTTATTGATTGTTGCTTTTAATTAAAATTAAAGAATAAAAGTTTAATCATCTGTAGCTGGTTTTAAATGTTAACTACAGTCTTAGAATGATTGAAACTTGCATAAGTACTGCTCAGTTTTCAAAAGAGGATTCCAGTTACTAAATTAATTCTCTTAATTATGCTATCTTGGCCATTGATCGCGTAATATTTTGAAGGTTAAATAGTTAAATTTTTTAATCCAAAAATTTGAGAGGGGTTTTCAATTTTTTAAAGATCTAATGTTTAAATATGGCGAAAACACGCGAAGTTTGTTGCTCACGATATGAGTTGTGGTTGTTTTAAACCTTTCACTCACAAAGAGTAAAAGCATTTGTTTAAATGAAATAAGTTTGCTGCAGTTTAAGTGGAATGCCTGACTAATATAGTGCGTAGCTTACTAGCCGCTAGTTGCCTCGTTCGTCTAGTAGAAACAGACAGCAATGGTTAGACAAGCTCACTTTAGCACGAAATGCCTGCGAATGTTAAGTAAAATTCATCGCTTTTGCTTGCTCGAAAATTCTTTAAGTGATAATATTGTAACCGCATTTCCATATATAAGTGACTCCAAGTAATTAGTAGATTTAAATGCGGAAGGTGTATCATTAATCATGAGTAATTGACACGTTGCTAAAATGTAGGTGAACTAAAATGTTGCTAAAATGTTCGTTCAGTAGAAACAGGGAGTGAAGGTTAGACTATTTACTCTTCGTTAAGGAACGAGCGAAAGTATTTTGAATGTGCATATAAATTTAAATTAGAATTTTGGCTTTTGTTCATCGATGAAATTAACTAAGCTAATAAGAAATAAATCTATTGTAATATTTCCATCTATTGGTGATCAATCAGTAAAAGAGATATTTTTACAGTCGATTTAAACTCATTTATAGGGGTTGTTAAAAATCTCGATGAAAAAGGACTATTAAGTTTAATTTTTCCAAATGAATTAATTTACACCAATTTTTTTACTGTTTTTACTAAACTGAAATCAGGTTGTGAATAGTTTTGACGGAATTTGTTATTAAAAACCGAAAATATAAATTTTAAAGTTTTAGGGAAACACTGAATTTAAATTTAGATTAAATACACTACATTTAAACGAAAAAAGTGACAATCCCACCGCTGACACCAAATAAACTGTTATGTCCCGAAGAAAAGACGAGGGTAGTTTATTAACTCGATAGGTAAGGGAGGTTAAGGGGCTGATTAAGTCAGGCTGGTAAAACCTGATTATTGTATAATGTAGGATCGTTGTCACTTGTCAATCCTACGGGGATTACGTGTTATGTACAGCTAAAAAATATGAAAATTTTTATAAGATACAGGTATGTTTATTCGAATATAAGAGTATGAAATTAGTTTACTGTAAAGTAATTATAAACACTTACACTACCTTTCAGTTTTGAAAGGGCAAGAGGATATTTGTAGTGTCGATAATATCCCCGATGATTTGTAGAATAGCGACGGAATTCTACCGTTTTTTTAGTTGATGTACACAAAATATTCAGAAATAAACATATACGACGACCAAAAGCCAAAGGGACTTAGTTTATTCTTAACACTCCGTACTATTTCACGATGGAAAGTCACAGGTACGCGACTTTATCCAAGCGGTTCGTACATTCGAAGTTTAAGTTTACAGTGTGACTGCCACAAACTACAAGACAACCACTAGGGGTGAGTCTGGGGTATATATAGGAATATGCCTCTTGTAAAGTCACGTATAAATCCAGAAAACTCGCCACGAGGCACGTATGAATCGAGAAAACTCGACGAGGCACATTTTGATAAAGTCTCGTATCTATTTTGCTCTCGTTGACTATATTTCCAACATACTTTATAATTCTAATTTAATTGCCCCTTTTTTATCTATATTGATTTCCTTATTATTTGTGTGTAATTTCGCTATTCTTTTCTTCCTATTTTTCTAGACAATATTTTAATTCTAATTTCTACAGGTCGATACATCATTTACTTATTTTAACTATATATTACTACTTTTCGGTTTTAATTGTGATCGTTTTGTAGTCTTACATGATATACAATTTGATTACCCTTCATCATGTGGGTATAATATATAACATTTTTAATATGATAACCGACATATTTCTAAATTACCGATGCTTTGAATTAGTCGGTATACTTATGGTAATGTACGGGTAATTAGCTCGCGCGTACTACCTTATCGACCGTTGCATATTTATCATCGGTCCTAGTTTACTAGCCATGGCTTACCATACACGTAATTACCTACTGTTTCCAAGTTAATGTTTCTGTCATTTCAGTTTTACGATATAATTTAAAATTTAATTATACATTTTTGGGTATGTCACGGATCATCTTGTAGGGCATTCAAAAAGCAACATTTTTCTTCTCTTGACTTTTTTTCATATCACGCGTTATTTGGCATAAAATGTTCATTTTCGTGTGTTTTTTGGAATTTCGTAAATGCTATAACTCTGGCAATTTTTGATTTTACGAAAAAAGTCAAAACATTCAAAATGTGCCCACTTTTTGAATTTTCATCTAAACTGGCTGACTAACGAACTTGACCTTTAGTTTAGGACAGTTAACGAGTGTACTAAAGGCCAATCTAATAGATTAAATTTTTGAAAAGTTATCGCGTTCGCAGACAGACATACATGCATACATACAGACATACAAACAGACATACAGACAGACATTCGTAAAAACCTGTTTTTCGGATTCAGAGAGTCTCTAAACGTGGACATTTGACAAAAACGAGGGGGGGGGGGGGATTTTACACAAATCTAATACGTTCTCTGCTGAGCATGGAAAAATAACAATCTTTCACTTTTCAGAAATTCATTTTACTTTGTATAAATTTTTAGTTTTTAAAAAGTTTTCGAGTTCCCCAAAAATAGAATTTAACAAATCAAAACATAGACGAGAGTTGGAGATTGTCGGAATTCTATGGACTAAGTATTATTTTTAATGAAAAACTTTATTCTATGTTTCCGAAGTATAAATTTATTGCTATTTAGATATATTTAGTTTTTGCAGTAATCAGAAACACTTTTGGAACCAGCCCCCCCCCCCCGTAGTCACAGTGTTATAAAAACCATAGGTATCTCATATTATGAGAACCACACCGAGCAAGTATGCACTTACTATGTCTGACCTGTACCATGAAAAACTTTAACGCTATCGATATTTTCCTACTTAGTTATTCAATCCCCATCACTCCAGGCAAACTTCACTGCTAAATACATATTTAATGAATAATAAATAGAGTTTAAAGAATTGCCTTCCAAGAACTCCACCACCACCGATTCCACGAAAAGTTCGCCTATAATTTTTAGAAGCCCAATGAAAAATAAACTATACCACGAAATTACTCGTTCTTCAAGGGCTATAAGTTAGTGATAGAACCAACAGAGTAGGTCTCTTAGTTTAGCTGACACCCCGCTATCTCATATTACGAGAATATCTTATATTCGAGTACTCTCCTCTAAAAATTATAAAAATAGGATGGTTCAAAATTTTTGCAAAATAGTTGGTCTTGAGTTTTAGTTGTTATTATTAAAGTTCCTCCTCCTGCCACTTCAAAATACAATTCTATAAAGGTTACAAATTTTCAAATTGAAAAAATTGCTGCTTGAGAACGTCTACAATAAATAAAAAGTAATTTCTTATTATGTCTCACGGTTGAGATTTATAAAAAATTGTAAATTATAAGGCAAAAATAAAAAAAGTATTTCAAGTGCCTGACATTGGAATCATAAAGAACATATGTCAAAAGAAGCGTGCGAAGTCTTATCTTGTGTTTCTTTAAGATCGTTTTTTCATTTTACCAAAAATAAATTCAATTGGAAAAAAATTGTTTTAAATTTCAGAAATATTTTTATTAAAGTAAAAAATATTTATTTGAATCAAACTTGATTGTTTAACCGTAACTTAATGTCAGAATAATAAATCATCTTAGATGATTGCATTTACTAATTAATTAGTAAATTTCTTTTATCAATTGCTCATTTTAATATATATAACGGTTTGGAAGAATTACAATATTTTACAAAATAAATATAAATTGTAGAGCAATTAACTTTCACGTCGTTTTTTAACAGAAATAAAGTACGCCTTCTTAGATTTTGAATTAAGTTAATAATTTCACAGAAAATAGCCGATCCTCCAATTTACACCGAAATCGGTGTTCGAGTGAGTTGGAACAAATTTGAGCCACACAGGTTCATTCGGAGAATCTAGGGGAAAAGCATCATTTAGACATTGTTTTTTCTCATCCAGAGCAACGTGAAATGTATTCTACAAACTGTTCGTCACCTGTCAAGATGATTTTGTCGGGCGTTATTTGGGTGAAATAGATGCTGATAAGCAGGTAAGTTATAATAATGATTACCTGACTTTTAAATTCCTCCTATTTACCAGTGATTATTAGTGTCTTGGAATAAAAATTGTATTTGGTGTGATATAATATCCAAAACTTAGGTTAGTTAAAATCTATATGATATTCAAACCACCAAAGCCGGGATGTAAAAAGTAAGTAGTGATCATCTGCATCGTAATTGATGCCTATTCGTTCGAAGAAATTTCCTCTAGATTTTCTGTATTCAACAAAGTGAAGTTAGCTGGTGGTTGAAGTGAAAATATCTAATTGTATATGTAGACGGTCATGACTTTTCTACACATCCCGGCTTTAGTTTAAATATCAACGGCCATGACTAACCTAACATTTGGAAGTTGCATTAGGAAGTTATCATTTTATTCTAAGTGACTTGTACGCACTATTAAATGAAAGAAAGTTGAAAATTAGGTAAATATTATTTCAATTAGTTTCCTCATTAACAATTATTTAGTATAATATCGCAAAGCAAATAGTTGTTTTGACAGGTGTTCACGTGGCTGATAGCGCGGTCAGTACTCCACAACTCTCGGCATGAGCGAAAATTCAGTCCCGAAATGATACATTCTCCTCGATGCCCGGATGTGCAAATTTGAGACTGAAAATTCTCTCAAATGCTCATTGGGAGAACAATGAAATTTGAGCTGCAACAAATTTAACATCAGCGTTCTTCTGTGTAGGAAAAAAACACTTTTTTAATTTTAACTTTTGTTCATTTTAAACATTACCGACTAGATAATGAGCACAAGAATATTTATAATTTACAACTAAGGCAAATATTTTATATATATATATATAGATATATAACGTAATATGTTTCCATGTTTTGTAAATTGTGCCTAGAGGACGCTATTTAAGAAGATTGTGCAATATATTTTCACACATGCGCAGTTTGAAGATAACTTACTTTAGGCACTGGCAAAAAAGCTGTGCATACGCACTTTAGAGATGAGGTATTTCAGACACTGGTATAGGTAACTTTAAACACTGGTGTTGGTATCTTCACGCTTTTGTAAGTTTGCATATTTAATGTTGTGGATTAAACTTTATACTATATACTGGCGACTTCTTACGGGCAGTGTGAACACTACTTTGTTAATTAGGAGCAATTTAGTGTAACTGCTAAGAAAGGGATGGAGTAGGTAACTATGGTGACAGTCTGAGAGCTCGTGCTTCGAAATCTGTTTTCTTTAAGGGCATGTAATACTAAGAAAATAGTCGATTTTACTAGTTTTAGGTTTCCCCGGCTTTTTCTAGAATAATAAATATTTGGTCTTAAAAATTTGGGAAATGATAGCGAACATGCTAACGGACGACCCCACGTACTTTTTTGGTGGGTTAATTCAAAAAAGTTTTAATTGAGCAAAATGTCATTAATTTGCATAGCGCTTAAGAATTAGTATCGTTTTTTTCAGTGTCAGATTCCCCCGGCTTTTTCCTAGGATAAGAAATATTTTGTCTTCAAAATCTGGGAAATGATAGCGAACATGCTAACGGGCACAGAATAAAGTAATGATAAAATTTGTTACAGGAAATTTTTTAGAGGGATAAAGTTTTATTCAGCCAACTTCGCGTTTTTTAAAATACATGTGTTGTCATGGCAAGACCAAAAAAAAAGTTTTACCGATATTTCGTTAAAGCTAATCCTGTAAAGTTAATTTTCGTTGCAGCGAATATTTCATCGGAAATCGATGTAAAGTTTATCTTCTGTATTTTCTGTGAGTTCCAAACTATAATTATTTGGCAAATAAGGCATAAAATACTCTGAATATGAAAACGTATTTACAATTTTTTAAAAGTGAAGTAGAACTATATTTTAAATCGTTTTTCTGTTTAAGGGTAGCAGACGTTGGGGGGGGGGGGGTCTCAACTGCATCTCTATCCAATACAAAAATAGTATCTTTCGTCAACTCCTTCTAATAAAACTTTTTCGAACGGGCTCTGCAAAAAATAGCGTGTATTACCACGTGCGTATAGGTGATTGCTAACTCATGTGAATACGCACCATTCACCATTCGTACGACGAGCTATTATTTATTCACGGCCTTATAAACAATGTATTTTTTATAAATACACGTTCCCCTAAAAGCCACAATATTCAAGTTATCAGCGATTACCTTTTTTATATCCTAAATTTTACTGTAAACAATATGATTATCTTGGTTAGCATTTTCGATACCTGAACTTTATTGGTTATAACTATTGTTATTAACAAAAACGTTGAATTGGGAAAATCTATTTTTTCTTAGTTTTTGTACTTATGTATGGCACAAAATAATAGTTTGCACTACCGTGATATTTTCTCTTAGGACTAGCCATTATTTACTCAAAGCCTTATAAACAATATATTTGTCATAAATCTACGCTCCCCAACAATTGACAATTTTCAAGCTCTAAAAAAATTTGCAGTCGCAATGATAAGTATTTCTTACTGAAATATTTAACTCACTGTCCATTGTATTAAAGCTTATAAATAGTACCTTAAGGCCATGTGACGAGAGGGTCACGTAACCAAATCTGGTCCTCAATTTTTCTTTCCCAACTTACATCTAAACGAAATGAGGTATCGCTATGAAAGTTTGGGAAATTAAAGAGGAGGTAATAAAGGCCATGTCTCTGCTTTGATCCGGTGGAAATGTTGAAAAAAAAATTTCAAAGAGAATACAAGTGGAAGTTAGATCGGTACTTTTCTTTCCCAACTTACGTCCACATGAAATGAGATATCGTGTTTAAAATTTGGCACGCTAAACATAAGGCAAGCAGGAATGTGTCTCTGGTCCTAAATAATTATAATAGTAAAAAAAGTTTTTTTTTAAATTTCTATTTTTGAGAAATACCCACCGTGTTGTAAAACCCTGCAAGCGATTTTTAATGCTGTGAATGGGCTAGTTATGAGGTTTATATTTATCAAAGTGGGGCAAAACAAGAACAATCGCTTACGAACATTATGCACAAATAATGCAAAAACTACTGTTTGCATTTGAAATGCAAATAAATAAATTTGATCTGACAT
Organism: Belonocnema kinseyi; assembly: GCF_010883055.1. NCBI lineage: Eukaryota > Metazoa > Arthropoda > Insecta > Hymenoptera > Cynipidae > Belonocnema > Belonocnema kinseyi. The sequence continues at coordinate 92,135,302 of NC_046658.1, read as the reverse complement.
ACGTATCAGCTGTCTCAAAGCAGCACTATCGCAGCGAGTAGACAACTTCGAACTTTACGGGTCTGTGGGTAATACAGATTGCATGACTATCGACAGAGAAACTTGCAAGTAAAACTTCTGCTGTAAAGCCTAAAATCGTCGGTCGATAATCATTATTTTCACGAGTAAACTTTTTTCTTCCCCTAACTTATTGCAAGGCCACGAAAGATTCTTGAATATTTATTAACATTTCCCGAAAAAAATGTCCGCGATATTTAAACTTTTATTTTGTAATATGGGTGAAAATATATTGATCTTAGGGCTGACTTGATTAGGTGTTATAGTTATAATCGGTACATAGCCTTAACGCGGAAAAGTAAATATCAAGCTCAGTGGATTGATAATAATAAAATAAGAGGAAGATTGTGGATTGTAAGATTCTGGATTATGGGGTATAGCTACACGTAAAAAGTTTTGTTTTATGTCGTACATTAATAAAAAGATTATGAAAAAATCGATTTTCCTAATTAAGGGTTTTTGTTCATAACAATAGGCAAAAATAATAAAATGCAGGTTTCGAAAACTCTAGCCAGGATAATAATATTGTTTACGCTAAAATTAACGATATCACAAAAGGCAAAGGAAATATTATATTATCACAAAAGGAAATATTACAAGGATCAATATAAAAAAATTGTGAAATCGGGTTTGGAGGGTCATTTTATATCAATTGTTATAAAAAATTTAGCTAGCGAGACTTTAAACAATAAATTATGTTATTAATGGTAGATAAATTTTTCGGAATAATTTTAAGCCATATTTTGACACATGTTGGCTTAGATGATTTTTCATCAATAATTAAGAGTGTCAATGATTTCCTTTTAAAAATAGCGACTTTTTAACAACAATTTACAAAGAGAAGATTGTATTTGATCAAAAGATTTATTTTTCCCTTTAAGAGGCATACCCTTTATATAGAGAGTGTACAAGTTTAAAATTTTTCTGAGCAATAAATTATAAGGTAACACTGCAAATATGGTAATTTTGTTTTAAAATATCGTTTGTTAATAACGCTGTACATTGAAAACGGTTCACTGTAGAAAAAAGAGCAAGACGAACAAAAGTTTCCATTTTGCTCAGTTATGCTAAAGATAAAATTAGAATTATTTTGTTAATAAATAATGAAACTGTTAATAAAAACGGTTAAAAAATAAATTGACCCAGATTTCGACAATCAATACAAGACGTTCATAATCAGGGGTCTTTCATCGACCTTTTGAAAAAGAGTCATCTTGGGGACCTATTAGTGCATATAGAAGTGTAATTGGCGACCGGATTATCTTTGCGGGTGTCCGTCACATTTCGATGATAAACACATTAGGAACTTCAGGAGAACATATCGGAAGAATCAAAGTGTCTCGTGATTGCGGACTAGGAATCAATTATTATCATTAGCCTGAGACCGGTCCTTCGCCTGTGAATAGGTGAAAGGGGTCCGTATCACGATTCAAGTCGCTCGTGTTCTTTACAGGCCCCCGCGCTTTAGTATAAAAGCATACTCGTTGCCCCAATAGTCGTAGTATAATTCAGTGTATCACATCAGAAACATCATGAAACTTATCGTAAGTTTTTACAAGATTCGATATACTCAATTCATAGATTTTTCCCTCGAGGAAAACTAGAATTTCGCACAAACCTATAAATTCCATTTTTTAAATTTCACATCACTTTTTCACAATGCTATGTTTTCTATATTTAATGTTTCAATAAGAATTAACACTATGGCTTAATCTATTAAAGAAATATACATTTGAAGAACTTTGTCTACAAAAAATATAGGGAGCTCTTGTTTATCGGCCGTGCAAAATTGAATCCTGGCTTGTTTCAAAATTCAAGAGGTCTTTCATCGTGTCTGACTTTTGATTAGAATTTTATCTTTGGATTTGACATATTTAAACCAAAGTTTTCAATACATATTAATGATAGTTAATAGTCTTTTTGATGTTTTGATATTCATACAATAAAAAACGTGAATCAAAAACATATTTAATCAAAAGGTATGAATTCGATCTGCAACAGAATGATCCAAAATATAAAAATCTGTTGTTTCTTAATATTGATACAGATTTTCTTACCATTTGGATGCAACTGAAACAAAAGAATTACCTTCAGATTTCCTGTGGGTGTTTTTAAGATGTAACTAATCAAAAATATTTTCAGGTTGCTCTCGTTGCCGTCATCTTGGCCGCCGCTTCCGTCGAAGCTGTAAGTGTTGTAAACTTGTATTTTAATATAAACTTTATAAAAAAACTCCACACTTCATTGAAATACGATTAGCTCTCAGTGTTACGTTTCCTGATTACTGGGTTACATTAACTGCCTTAAGTCCATTGAAGACTTATCGATTTAATAGTTCATCCTTTCGAGAAGAAATTTCGCATATTTGTTTTGGATAAAAATTCAACTGCTTTGTTCAAAATTCAATTATTTTATAAAAAACTTTAGTTATTTATTTTTATGTTGAAAGCTTATTTGATATCTTTCTGGATGAAAATTCGACTCTTTCTTTGTTGTTGAAAATTTGCGTTTTCGATTTAAAAATTGACCTGTTTTAGTCGAATTTTCATTCTTCTTGGACAAAAATGCAACTGTTTCATTGAGAATTTAAAAATCTTTTTAAAACGTCTTACTTTTTTGTTAAAAATTCGACTACTAAGCAGAAAATTAACTTGATGTTTACAATTCTTATTTTGGTGATGGAAAGTGAAATGGAATTTTCTTTGTATAAAAATAAATAATAATAAAAAAATAATAAAAAAAATAAAATAAAAAATAAAAATGCAACTGTTCGGTTGAAAATTAAACTCTTTTTAAAAATGTTCTCTTTTTGATTTTAAAATTAACTTGCTTAAGAAGAAATTACATCTTTTTTGGATAAAAATGCAATTGATTGGTTGAAAATTTAACAATTTTTATGAAAAGTCATACTTTCTAGTTGAAAATTATGCTTCTTTGTTGACAATTTAAATTTTTCTTAGAAAATGTACTTTTTGTTTAAATTTGATATTTTAGCATTAAAAAGATAACTGAAATCTTTTCTGAACGGAAATTTATCTCTTTTTTAAAATTTTGTTGTTTAAATTAAAAATTCATCTGTTTCAAGAGAAATTTAATCTTTCTTGGATAAGAATGCAACGTTTTGGTTAACAAATTTACGTATTTTGTTAAAAAGGCATAGTCTTTGGTTGAAAATTCTACTAGTTTTTGAAAATCTAACCATCTCGTGGGATATTGACTTTTCTTTTAAGATTTAGATTTCGATGTTGAAAAATGAACTAAAATCTTTTTTGGATGCAAGTTCAACTTAAAAAAATGCGTCATTCTGTTATTAAAAATTCATCTGGTTTTGTACAAATTTCATCTTTCTTCGATAAAATTGAAAATGCTAGTATTTGGTAGAGAATCTAACTATTTTGTTAGAAATTCATCCTTTTTTGTTAAAAAAATTTTCTCTTTGGACTGCAAATTTTGTTAAAAATTATCACAATACAATCTTCTCTTTGCAAGTTAAAATACAAGGTTGAAAATTTATTTTCTTGTTAGAAGGCTTATGTTTTCGTGTGAAAATTAAACTATCTCGTGGAAAGTCTTTTTCAGCTCGAAATTTTCCTTTTTTTGGCAAGAAATCATTTTATTGGTTTAAAATTGCATTTTGGTTGGATAACCATGCATCAGTCTCGTGAAAAACTAATTTTTGGTTGAAAAGTAATATTTTTGGTTTGAAAATTCAATTTAGAAGGTTCAACAATTTAGATAAACTTTTATTTATTTATTGAGTGACAAATAATTATTTGTTGAAAATTCGTGTTTTTGATTTAAAATTGGAAATTGGAAAATTTAAAAAAAAATTGAAATTTGGTATATATTTAATCTTTTTAGGTTGAAAATTCAACTATTTGTTAAGAATGTAATTATTTTGTTCAAAATTCAACTATTTTATTAAAAAGTCATCTTTTATAGTAAATGAATTTTTTGGTGTAAAATAAATTAATAAGTCTGAAAATGTATATTGGAATGTATATAAGAATTTAACAGATGAATTTTAAGGGTGCAACTAATGAAAAAGTATTCTTTTTACAGGGTCACCATCAAGAACAGATCCAGGTTCCCGCACCACACCCAATCCCACCTCTTCATCCAGAACCCCTTCATTTGAAGGTTCATGATCACCCAAACCAAATCCATTACAAAGCTCCACATGTTCCCCATCCCCACCTTATCGGAGTCGAAGCTCATGTTTCGGAACCTGAAATCAAGCATGTCAAGCACGAATGGTAAATAAATGTCTTTTGAGGAATCATCTTATCAACTGGTCAACGGCGGTCCTTGCTGTTTGAATTACATCACTTTGGATAGAAGGAAACGGAGGTCGATCATGTTATTATAAAAATCGGCTGATAAAATTTTGTATCACGCAACGTCACATACCCTACATCAACCCCCTCTCCAACCCTCTTTAAATCACATTGTTTCTTTCTGAGAGGCATGTGATACTGAAGGACATCTGCTCCACTATATATTTTTTCTGCTCTTCTGCAAAACATTACACTCCTCCAATTCGTCATTGGAACTATTTTTTAATATTTACATTCTAATAAATGTTATTAGTTTTGTGATAAATCTTGCTTTCTGTTTATTTCCTGTCCTCGCAATTTAACATTACTGGTATCGCCATGACTTGAATATTTATTATTATTCAATAAAGATTGAAATATTGATAAATATTGGAAGGTTGAAGTAGATATAAGTTGTTGCAACAAGTGTTAAGCTTTTTAAACTCATTTTTTTTAAATTAAAGGAAATCA
>NC_046658.1:92124290-92130358 GCF_010883055.1 Belonocnema kinseyi | reverse complement strand
TGCCACATCCCTCTCGGGGTGAGCGTGACTCACTCGATAATTTATAATTAAAGGAAGTATTCTCACTGAACATTTATGCATGTCAGTTATGACACTAATTAAATTCAATAAAATATTATTTGAAATGCTTTTTTTCTATTCAACAAAAATCGAAAAATCAAAACTTTTGTTTTTAACCTGTACTTAGATTGATTGAAACGTTTTTGTTGTTACGTCATAATTGCCTTCCGTAGAGTTTTTTTAAAAATGAAATATAAACAAAACTTAAAGAAATTCTTTTCATCCAAATCAGCCTTCCTTCTTGTTTGCATATGTTGTGAGTAGAGATCGTAAAAACCAGAGGCTATTAAAGAGAGGGAAAGGTGCCATAAGAGCAAATGTTTTTTCGTACATAAGTTTAAACGCTTTTATAGTTTCGGGGAAAGAACTAAACCTGAAGGCTGCGAAATTCAAATTCAAAAAGTATTTATAAATTTGAAATTACTTGATTAATTACTATGTAAAGAATCTTATAATAATAGATAATTTATTTTTTGTTACAATACATATTTTAATTATCAAAAATAACCAATACAAATGTAAAAAAATTCGTAGAAGCCCACATAATAAAGTATAAAGTTCTACGTTTAAAATTCTTAACACTAATTATCAGCCGTCGAACTGCTTTGTGCTCCAATTTCACTTCTGATCACAGAGCTATTAAAATTATACCCTCACCACTTGGAACCCTTTCGCCCTCATCGCTATTAGTGCTTTGCCCTTCACGAGTGCCAGTAGTTTTACAATTTCATTCACATTAAATTCATGTTTACGAGTAACATTATTTGTAATTGTTGCAACTTATTGTTTAAATTTATTCTTTTTTGTTGTGAATTTACATATCAGGTTTTTGAGCTTATGAAGAAGGCGTTCATATTGTTCCCGCAAGAATAATTGTTTTTGCTATCATTGTACTGATGTTGTCGGGTTGGCTACTGGAAGTAGTGCTAGTGTCTCGCACAAAGATATATTGCTCTCTGGTATAAATCAATTGTGTTGAGTATTTTAACCATGGAGAATAGACATAAGGAGACCATGCTAGTGGAACTGAAAATGGACACTTTTCTGTTGCTAGAAGTACGCACTCACACATGTGCAAATCACACTTACGTACAGTTCAAAACTTCCCGAGCGTGGCGTGCCAACCGTACTTTCAAAAAATATGGCTACCGATGTGAAAGCGAGCCAAATTTAAATAAATAATGATTGAACAATTGAGCCTCCCGCGATCAAAAAGGGGCACGCTCGAAATGCCTTGGTTTCAGTTGGCCTCTTGTTTATTCTCGTTCTTGATTTTTTAAGAACGGATTTTCAATTTTTTGAAGCATATCTTAATTCAAAGAAATTGAAAATCCGAGTTGAAAAAATCAAGAATCAAAATAGCCATGAGGCCAACTGAAACCAAGGCATTTCGAGCGTGTCCCGTTTTGATCGCGGGAGGCACAATTAATAGTTTGTGAATAAAGGCAAGGATTTTAAATTTAAAATCGCTATATAAAAGCGAAAGTTTCGAACAAGTGTGGTTTCAAGTGAATAGTGTACAAGACTTTCAGAGTGGTGTGAAATGCATGCTTATTGTTTTTCTTACCAACGCTTCGAATACCTGTCGCACGCATGGTGTTAGTAAAAGTAATTTGCTATTTTCATAAACGTACTACCAACCTCTTCTATGGCGAATAATTTTTTATTCCACAAACATTTAATAAAATCCTTTCTGCCTAATAATTATTTATTTGTTGAAGCGACCTGTGAAAACAAAAAAATGGAGGTGGCCATATTTTTTTTAAGTGCGGTTGGCACACCACGCTCGCAAAGTCTTGAATTATACGCAAGAATGATCTTACACATGTGTGTGTGTGTGTGCGTACTTCTGGATATCATGGACATAGGAAACACTGGACTAGGCATGCCTTCCTAACTTGGCGAGCGGGGTTGAATCCACGGGTGGGGGGGGGGGGGGGGGGGGGGGGGGGGGGGGGGGGGGGGGGGGGAATTCCATGAGTGGGCAGAGCCGCCATCTTACGATGTTCCATTTGATTAAGCGCACGAGCATTTTTGCCGACAAACTGTGCATGAAAATATAAACATGTGGGCGCTGCCATGTTTGTCGCGGGATATCAAAAGGTGGCGGACCTCCCCCCTCATTGCATCACCCCCGCAATATCATGCCTAGTCCGTTGTTTCCTATGTCCATGATCCTCCATGATTTCAACATTATGTCACACTCGATCGGTAACGTAGAAATCTAGAGAGCTCCCAAGTATCTCTAGTGGGCCGCACGTGGCGCCGCCTGATGTTTTTTTTTCAAACGGGTAGGTGAGTTAAGTTGAAGGACCACATATAGCTGTATGTAAACACGCGAAATAGTATGTTGCATTATAAGGAATGAAACACAGCGATTGCAACGAGTGTGAAGTTTGCTGCTGATTTTACACGAGTTGCGATCGCTGTGTTACATTCCTAGTAATGCATATTATTTTTCATAGCAAATCTATTGAAAATTCAAGTTCAGGTACCTGTAGACCTTACCTTTCTACCTATCTACCTGTGTACCTTAGAGTTGGAACAAAATGTTTCAACCCTAAGGATGCAAACACAGTGTTTCAACCCGCTCTACAGGTATCGAAACTCGAAGTTTCAATGGAGGAGCTATGAAAATTGAAATTAAATATTTCATAAAATATATAATAAAAAGTGGTTATTATAATTAAAAGCAGTAAAGCTTGACATTTTTCGGAAATAAAAGATTGTTAAAGGTATAGGTTTAGTAAAAAGTTGTCATGTGAGCAATAGGGTGGTCCAAAAATGCATGGCAAATTTTGTTTGCATGCAAGAGGGCAACGATCCCCTCCATTTTATTCCAAATCCGAAGAAAGAAATTCCCTATTTTTTTTCTATTTTATTTTTTTTAGCAGGTCCCGGTTTTGACTTGAAGATTTCCATGTAAAATGCAAAGGGAAAAATCACTTTTTTGAGTTTTTAGAATAATTTTTTAGGGTTTGAAAAAATGTGACGGGAAAGTATGGGGGCCTGTAGAAAATTATCCAACGAAGAATTTTATCTATCAGACATATGTGTTTGACACCCCGAAGACACCCTCACGAGTACCTGAAAACTATCCTTAAAACAAAATATTGGTCTAGTGGAATATTATTATCATTGGTTTATTAATTTTCAGTGATTTAAACAAATGGAATTTGTTAAAATAATTTCTGTCCTTCAAAATTCGTTTTTCCCCCTAAAAATTATTACTATTAGTCTAGCGGAATTTTGTTAACATTTGTTCATTAATTGTTTATTAATGAAACAAATGGATTTTGTTTAAACAATTTTTTGGAAAATTCTTTTTTACCCAAAAAATTATTACTATTAGTCTAGTGGAATATTTATTAAAATTATTTCATTAATTTTCAATTGTTTAAACAAATATAATTTGTTAAAATATTTTTTTAATCAGTAATTAATTACACACGCCTGCAAATAATGGGGCCATGTCAGTTGTTAAAAAGTGGAGGGTCATTTCCGACGTAAATTTTTATGTAGAATCCGAATCCGGGATTAGAATTGGCCCATCACGTCAGGATTTTAAGATATTTCAGGTGTACCTCAAAAGTGGCGTTTTGGCTACTTTTGAGGTTGTATAGAGAACACAAAAAATTTGTTGGGATTTTTTCTTTAGTTGTATCATATAGTACTGCTCTTTCTTTTTAATTTGAGAGTCGCAGAGTTCAATAACCATGTTTCTTTACCAACCCTGGCGGACCGAAGAAACCGAATGGAGCCTCTACAAAATACACTTAAAGACTCCCTTGGGTCCCCATTCGGCTCCTTTTAAAAAAAACTCGAAAAAACAGCAAAATCAACTTTTAAATTGTTGAAATTCGGATTCTACATTAAAATTCCCTATTGAAGGTCAAGGAATAATCGCAATAGTTTTTTTTTTCAACGGTAAAAAGTTTTAAAAAATATAAGAGGTATAACGCCTGTTGACTGCTACACTTCAAACGCATCGCCTGTAGGTAGCATTTAACAGGCGTTATACGTCTTATATTTTTTAGAACTTTTTACCGTTGCAAAAAAAAACTATTGCGACTATTCCGTGACCTTTTGTAGGGAATCTTAACGTAGAATCCGAATGTCAACAATTTAAAAGTTGATGTTGCTGTTTGTTTTTAGTTTTTCAAGAAGGAACCGAAGGGGGGGCTCAGTGGGGTCTTTAAGGGTACTTCGTAGAGGCTCCATTCGGTTCCTTCGGTCCGCCAGGGAAGTTACGCCGATTTGAAATTACGAGATATGTTCCATTATGCCTTGAGCATTTGCTTTAAATACTTTGAGGCAGACATTTTCTACAGGGTATTTTCTCTTGAAAATTTTTATTTGGAGGTTTTCGGGCTAGAAAATGTCTGCCTCGAAGTATTTAAAGCAAATTCCCAAGCCATAATGGGACGTATCTCGTAATTTCAAATTTTGCGTCTTCTGTACATAACCTCAAAAGTAGCAAAACCGCCATTTTTTGGGTACAGAACCTCAAATATTTAAAAATATTTACGTTATGAGCCAATTCTGACCCCGAGTTCGGATTCTACGTAAAAAATTACTTTGGAAATGATCCTCCATTTTTCAACAACAAAACCCTGTTGGCCGGAAAAAACGAATTTTCATAACATTTCTTTAAGTAATTACAAATTAATTAACTAATGTTCTTAAATATTCCACTAGAATAATAGTAATAATTTTAAGGGGGGATTGACAGTTTTTGTTTTAAGAGTAGTTTTCACGTACTCGTGAGGGTGTGTTAGAGGTGTCAACCCCATATGTCTGATATATGAAATTCTTCGTTGGATAATTCTCAATAGGCCCCCATATTTTCCCATCACATTTTTTCAAACCCTAAAAAATGATTCCAAAAACTCAAAAAAGTCATTTTTCCCCATGCATTTTACATGGAAAACTTGAACTCAAAACCGGCACCTGTTAAAATAGAAAAATGAAAATAATAAAAATTAGGGAACTTCTTTTTTTGAATTTGGAATTAAATTGGAGGGATCGTTGCCCTCTAAAGAAAAAAAGCATTTTTGAGCCACCCTAGTTGAGCAATATGGTCGAGCAAATCGACGGAAGTTTTCGTAGAATTTGTGGAGTTATTTTGCGAGAAAATCCAGGAGCAGGTAGTACGAAAAGTAGGACTAATTTTTACAGTGTTATGATCGAGGTCAGAAAAATCACGTATTCATTGTTATACTTAACCTAAAAATTGCATCATTTTAGCGGGAGCATTTAATTCAAATTTCGCCACTCTACGTGAGAATCGAAGTTGCCTATCTCTCTAAGTATGAAAATAATTATATTTGTTTAAAATTATTGGTTTTTTGTTTTTAATTTTTAGTTTTTTGAATTATTTTACTTTTATTGAACTCCAATTAATTTCTATGAATTCCATTAAATTCCGTCGAATTCCAATAAATTATTTAAATCACTTTAAAATCTATTGAATTACATTGAAAGCCAGTGAATGCTATTGAACTTCGTTCAAGTACCTTTACTGGTTTCCATTCAGGCGTTGAACTCATCTTTATTTCAAATCAGAATGTACGTCAGGTGCCATGGCATTCCATTGAATTTCGTTTAACTTTATTTATTTACGTTGCTTTATACCAAATTCCGTTGAAGGAGCAACTACTTATTTATAGAGACTATACAAAGTTAAAACAATTATGAATAATTTTTTTCAGAAATTGTTTTCGAATTCCATTAAATTTGATTGAATTTTATTGAATTCCATTAAATCCTACTAAATTTCATTGCATTCCATTAAAATAATTTTTCAATTCTCTTTTTTCATTTCTTTTCTATAAATCGCGCTGAAACCCCTAAGATATTCACACTCTTATACATGCTAATTGCACTACGCGGCATAACAATTTACTAGGGTAGTTCAATAAGTCCTTAGAATGAAGTATAAAAACAATTTTTTTTGGGTAAATTTTTTTTTATTTTTCAACATAATCTCCTTGGCGCTCTATACACTT
>NC_046658.1:92117933-92124190 GCF_010883055.1 Belonocnema kinseyi | reverse complement strand
AGGGAGCTCTTCTTAATATTTTGACACCAAAATCATGTCGATACACCTTACCGACTGCGAGTAAAGCCACCCACGCTTTAACTTGACAGACTGTAATAAGAACGCCTAAATTTTTCTATTGATTAATTTAAAGCGTATTAATTAATAAATAACAAATTCACGTAACTCCTTTTTTAACGTGAATTCCGTAATGAAAGTACGTAACTCGGCTAAAATTGTTATGACCTTCGCCGTGGCGTCAGTTTTGCTGTCATTAATTGACATTAATCACAATAAACGTCACCTCAAACGAAGTAATCTACATAATATTTGATTATATAATAATAAAATATTATGAAAATAATCTTTACGATTCATAAATAGTGTATTTTCAAAGGTGAAGCTCACATATTATGGAAGTCTGGAGGAGACGGAAAAGTTCACAGTTTCGTCACTGTCATTAGAAGAATCTAATTATGCATATTTCAAATATAGATTTAAACTTCCGTTGTACTTATTTTTTTTTTAATTTACTATAGACAAAGAAGAAAAAGTTTCAAACATTAGAAAGGGCCTGTGCTGTCCATATAATATACACATACTTCCGCTATAGTAAATATTAATCTGCTAATACAAATTTTACTCAACAATCAGTAAAGACTCGAAATACCAGCAAAAATATAAAACAGTAATACATTATTACAGTAAAAAAACATAACTACACTGAAGCATTAGAGTTATTATATACGGAATATTATTTTTATAGTCATAGATTAAAAACTTAAATATTTGTGACGTAATATTGTTTTTCATAAAATTAATTATATAATTTCCGCGCAAAATTTAATGCTAATAATCATTTACAGTAGGTTGACGTTAAAATAACAAAATTTGAAACTTCCAAAAAGTTTGAGGTAAGATCAAACACCACACTATTTCAATTACATAAAAACATCACTAACTGTCCTAAACATAAACTTTATAATATACTTTATTTTGCAATGATTACACAGCCACACAAAAAAAAGTTTGCGGATCTGGTAACAAGACACACGTATTCCTATGGATTTTGGGGCGCTGAATTCAAATTCGGTATCAAAAATCACCCATCACTTCATGGTTGAGCCATAGCCTCAAAAAATGACGAAAAATCATGCACTGAGGCAAATAAATGTCAAAATAATGCCAGTGCTGCAAATTTTCACTTCAAAAACATGTCGACAACTGTGAAGGATCAACCCTTGGCTGATATCAACTTATTTATTATAACTCTACCCAACAGAACCTGACCTCACCTAACCTGAATTAACAGAAATTCATTGAACTACACGTAAAGCTCTGGAAGCATATTTTCCCAGTAGCAAATGTGTGCTATATCGAATGAGTCAACTCGAGCCTAACCTAGAAATAAATTTAGCCTAGCCTAAACTAACCTAACCTAACTTCACGAAACACAATTAAACTGATTGTGTTGTTCCGTTGTGTTTGCGGTACCGTTTCATTCAGCTTCGGCTTAACCTACATAGAGGTTTAACCTATCCTAACCTAACAAAACCTGATCTAACCTAACCGATTACGCTAACAACCCTGTCCTTGCGTACTTTCATATTTTGACATTAATAGCAGTAAATGTCTGGAGTTTCGTAACTGCTTGTTGCTAGCATTATTCGCCTGTGTCTGTAACTAGGGCACCTCCACGTGGTGACGGTGGGCAACGGATCCACATTGGCTGAGTCCCTGGGTAAACGGCGTTCATGCCGTCATGACAGGCACAGGTAAAAAGTGTATGACGATGCAGGGAAAAACCCCAGTATCGGCGTCTGGTCAGGGTGGGAAAGCGGGCTCTCCGACGTCGTCATCATGCAACCGTAGCTCTTCATCAATGGATCACTTGGTTGGTGTAGAGTCTCATGCTACAAGGAAAAAAACCGCGAGCATTTCTCAATCGTATGCCTGCAAGAATAGCTCAGATTAATTCTGTTACATTTGCAGTAAATATGAAGTGAGCAGTTTGCGAAAATCAATCGACGAGGAAGTAAAAAGTCTTTACAAAAAGTGTTTTGACCTTAATTGCTGCGCCAAGAAACAAAATGGGTTCCTCACGTCATTTGCAATTCCTGCAGACTTATGTTGTATCGTCTAAAAAATTCAAACAACAAAAAGTACCGCAAGTACTCTACACCAACCACTTGGAAAAAACCCGTTATTGCGAAGGACTGCTACTTCTGCATGAATTCCGTCAAAGGCTTCAACGCCAAAAATAAAAATAACATTTCGTACATTAATGTGTGCACAGTCATAAGAGCAATTGAAATCAATATAAATGCACGCCAGACTGATTTAAGCGCTTTAGAAGATGATATAATGGAAGTTGAAAGTCAACGTCATGGAGGCGGTAATGAAATCAGTGATCGAACAGAAAATAGTTCTGATGATTCCGATGAAAATGACGAATATGGCGTGCATAAAATGAAATTGAAGGTACCAATTTAAGTGTCGCAACTAGAACTGAATGATTTTATGAGAGATCTTGGATTACCAAAAGATGGCGCTGAATTTGCCGCTTCATTTCTAAAAATAAAAAATCTTCTAGAGCCAAAGTCAAAAGTTTCATTCTATCGCGACAGGGACAAAGAATTCAGAAACTTTTTCGTTAAAGACAAAGAGACGTCTTTCGTGTACTGCACTGACGATAACGGACTAATGAACCACTTGAAGAAAAATGTGTATAGAGACCAAGAATGGCGACTTTTCATTGATTCGTCAAAACGCAGCATTAAGGCTGTTTTACTGCATAACACGAATACTTACGCTCCTATCCCTATAGCTCACTCAACGGTCATCAAAGAAGAACATAACAATATTAAAATGATTCTTGAAAAAGTTAATTACACGAATCACAAATGGCAAATATGTGGTGATCTCAAAATCATAACAATGATATTAGGCTAACAATCGGGTTTCACGAGAGAGCCATGCTTTATATATCTGTGGAATAGCAGAGATCGAGCCAATCATTACAGAAAAAAACATTGGCCTTTAAAAGATTCATTCAAACCTGGTTCTCATAATATCATTAACCAAAACCTCGTTGATCCAGAAAAAATTTTACTACCACCCCTCCACATAAAGCTTGAGCTCATGAAGCAATAAGGCGTTAGACAAAGATGGATAATGCTATAAGTATATATCCCTTAAATTCCCTAATGTTTCAGACGCTAATTTGAAACAAGGAGTAGGATGAACCACAGATTCGAATATTAACAAGAGATACTAATTTCGTGAGACACATGACGAAAATTGAAATTGTCGCTTGGGAAAGTTTTAAAGCAGTAAACGCAAATTTCCTCGGTAACAAAAAAAGTCCAGACTACGAAAATATTGTTGCGAAAATGATAAGAAACTACAAAAAGTTAGGCTGCTTGATGAATTTAAAACTTCACTTTCTAGATTCCCATCTGGATAAGTTTCCAGAAAATGTTGGTGATTTCAGCGAAGAACAAGGGGAACGTCTTCATCAACGAATGTAGGTCTTAAACGTAAGCGTAACCCTTTGCATCGTTCCTTCGAAGAAAAAAGGACACGTTATAGCAGACAGTAAATGGACTGAAGTAGGTCTATAAATCAATTTAATTACGATAAAAAGCAAGATAAAATGTAAACACGAAAGATAGTATAAATATATCCCTTAAGTCTAAGAAAAGCAGAGAAAAATTTTTTGATTAAAACTCTTATTCATGTGCATGTTTAAGTTACAGTTCTACATTTTAATTGATGAGAACATTGCCAGATTAATTGAAATGGGGTCAATTCTACTTGTAGTTCTAAGTTTCTTCAAATGAGTAATGTGCGTCTAAATTTTTAACCACCTGCAGTACAATGAAATAAACATGAACACATAAGTTAAGTTGTGTTGCGTTAAGCAAAATTTCGTTAGGTTCTGTTAAGTTTGATTCATTTGTAGGTTAAGATCGAGTTAACCTATTAAACATAGCACACATTTAAGACTGAGAACCGTACGCTTATATAGCTACACGTGTGGTTGAATTTCATTCGGCTAGGTTAGGTTAGGTCTGGTTTTGTTAGGTTAGGATAGGTTAAACTTATATATAGGTTAAGCCGAAGCTGAATGAAACGGTAAGGCAAACACAACGGGACAACGTAATGAGTTTAATTGTGTTACGTGAAGTTAAGTTAGGTTAGGTTAGGTCAGGTTTTTTTAGGTTAGGATAAGTTTGACCTCTTTGCAGGTTAAGCATTTTGTTACTTGCTAGGTTTCTTTCCGCTGTCGCGAGTTGCGTAATTTCTATTCCTACTTACGAGTTGCGTATATTCAATTTGTCAGCGCGAGTTACATAGATTCTATTCGTCACCGTTAGTTGCGTACTTTCTTATAGGAGCAATAGAATTGAGCCTCCTATCATTACGCCATACTCAGTCGGTAAGGTCGAGACTGCAAAGCATTGCTTAGATAGGATTGATAGAATTTTGACTGAAATTAATTTATTTAGACGCACGTTAGTCAAAAGTGGTGATATAGATTTGCTTTTAGGATAAAAAAGCCATTTCTTTCATTATTGCTGGCAATTTGGCAAGTATGCGAATAGACAATCCATCACGCAAAATTATATTGTGCCGTATTTGAGGTTATAACCTCAAATATCGGCGATTTATAACATAAGACTATTCGATAATTCGCGATTTTTAGTAATTTCATGGCATTTTTTAAGAAATCTAAGAAATTTTGAGATTTCAAGATATTCAGATGCTTTTTAAGGGGAGGTGGCTTAGGGTTTTAGAACAAATTTTTTTTAATTTTCTGAATGCACAACATCTAAAGAATATTATGTCCAAATGTTATGTGAGCGACCGCGCCTCTTGCTCAATTCGTATACGTATTCGTGGAAGAGGATAGAATTAAATGCAGACAGGAACAATAAGAGGCTTTGGATGTTATTAATAACAGATACTATACGGACCTGGAATTGATGATTCTGTTCAAGTATAAAAAATTATACACGTTTATTGTTGCGTAATTTTTTATTTTCGAGAAAAAACTTTAAATCGATGTTCTCGTGAACCATGTTCTTGAAGTCCGTAAACATTAGAACTTAAAATCTATTTGACCGATTCTTTTGAAATTTTGGTACACTATTTCCTCACATAATTCAACAGGTAATTAGGAAGATTTTTTTTAATAGTTGTTGTTCATTTTACAATAACAAATTAACCGATTTCTTTAGCGAAAATCGGGTTTTTGTCTTCAAAATGATGTAAAACAAATAAAAAACTCTTCCTGATTACCTGCGGAAACAAATCACCTTTAAAATGCATTTCTTTTGTTTCAGATGATTCAGTGATGAGTTACAATGTTCACGGCGCAAACATTTTTTTCGAGGCGTCTTTCGAGCTGTCAATGCTAATTTTCCTAAGATGCAATGCACTGATTAAAAGAAAAGGTTACTTGAACACATAAACAAACTGCAACATTAAAAAGATACTTATATCAGAACGTTATTAATTTTTTTTTAATAATGTTAACAATACATGCGTAATATACCGATTACAACAATACTCGTTGGACTTTTTTTCTTCAAACCTCCCAATAATGTTTTCATAGACTAATGTTTGCAGAAAAGAAGCTTCGTTGAAGAGAACTGAAAGATAATTGCAAAAACATAAACTATTTGTATCTTTTAATATATATATATATTATCTTCTCATATAAAATGCAATGCAATTAACTATGTATAATATAATTTTTAATTCCTAAATTACAAAAAAAATTCCTCGGCCGCAGTGCCACCTCCAAAAAGTTGCCGCCCTAAGCTGTAGCATTTTCAGCCTCTATATCAAACACGGCACTGCGTCCAATGTTCCCTTAATATTGCAGGAAGGTTTCTATACATTGTTCCCTAAATCTTGCTTTGCAATATTGTCTCATGGCGGGCATTTTCTTATTTGCGGGAAGATTGCCTGAACCTTAAATTGCAAGCTTCCGAACCTTGCATCGCCAGGTTTAGGTAAGCTTGCCGCAAACTCTTGAGATATCTGGGCTCCTATGTTATCAATACTTTTCAGGCCACCAAGTCAAAGATATTTTGACCAAGTGGTAAGGCCTTATAGAGCTACCAAGTATGTTGGCAGCACCATCAGACGGCAAGACATTTGAACGGCAAGGTACGAGGGTAGTTCAATAAGTCCTTAGAATGACCAACAAATGGCGCGCGAATCGCTCCAAATCATCTGTTTTCAGTCAGCACCACTCCCGACTAGAT
>NC_046658.1:92112689-92117833 GCF_010883055.1 Belonocnema kinseyi | reverse complement strand
TTTATATGTTTCATTACTCTGTTTTTCGATGTAGAGTTGGTGTGTCAAATAAAGATACATGTTTTCAAAAAATTAAATTTCTTTTTTTTACGTGCCACTTTTACCATCACTTTATGAATCATTCGATTTCAAATAATACAATGAGCTTTGCATAAGGTTGTCAGAATATTTTGGCATGAACGTATGTTATTCTACACTCAGAATAAAGGTACATGTGTTTCACCGTTTGGCTGTAATTTTTTCAGAAATGAAGAGCTATTGCAAAATACCTTACAATTTCATAGCAACTGCCAAAATATTTTTCAAAATGATGCAGTTTTTTCCAAATATACACATTTGGTTTGTTTTTATTATACATGATGAAACATTCTTAGCTCAATCGAGTGATTCGAGGAACATTTCAAAATTTAAAAAAAATGGCTGCGATTCTTCTGAAATTTAAAAAAATGAATTTTCTCGAAAAGGCCACCTTTAAAATTCCTAATTCTTTTCTGTACATTGTTGATTATATGGACTGCGTATTCTCCAAACTTGGCTTTTGGTAAACAATTTCTTCCTATTGAAAACAACATTTTTCAAGAAAAAAATCTAAATTCTTAATTTTTCAAAAACTACCGAAGAAAGAGTAAATATCAAAGAGAAATGACGTGTAGAAATTAATTTCCTTTAAAAAAGTCTCTTTCATTTTTTTAACATATCGAACCACATCACTTTCTATACTTATTTAATGAATCATGATTATGCCGGTTCTGGTACATTACCGCCTCTCTTACAATTAATTTTTAAATTTTGTATAGGTTTCCCGTTGTTTTATTTTTATATTGCCGAACAAAGGAGTTAATATCAAGGAAAAAAGTTGTTTAAAAATATATTTCCTTTAAAAAAGCATTTTTCAATTTTTTAACATATGGCACCACATCAATTTGTATACATATAAAAAAAGCTAAGCACCAATACAAATTTAAAAATTAATTGTATGAGAGGTTGATGTGTGGAAATATTTTTAGAGTCTATAAAACATTTGCTATACATCAGAATAAATTTCTTTCCATCAACTGGAATTTTCTCAGTTTAAAGAAATATTCATTTCCATACATAGCACATTTTGTCTTAAAACTAACATTTATACTGTCCATAGAAATGTTTCTGCACGAAAAATAGGTTGCATTTTTGAATCAAGCAATGTTAACTTAATCCTATTTTTCAGTATCAAGAATTGGTAACGCGGTTCATGAAGCGCTCCTGTGTGCCACATTACCCTATGTTCGAATAATCCCGCTTTCCATATAACCCCCTGTTCCATATTATCCTGTGTTCTATTATACCCTAAATATATGGCCCTATAAAAAAATAAACCCGATATTCCACATAACCCATGAAAAATATTACCCCATGTGATACATTGCCCTTTGTACCACATTACCCCATATTATATTACGTCTTTTTCCCTATTTTATTACCTCAAATATACCACCCTCACCAAAACCAGACTCAACTTTTTTATAACATACGTGAATGAAAAAGAAAATGAGCATTGCACTCATTCATCTAACGAAAAAAATAACCCGAATTTTTGCTAAACTCTTTTTATTCGCCTAAAACGGGGATTGGCCTTATAATTGAATATCAAAATTAACTAATTAATTTAATTGAAATAAGACATTTTTCCAAATTACATTATAAAAAAGTTTTATCTATTTGTTTCTACACGTAGAAAAAAGAAAAAATCTTTTAATAAGAAGTCTTAAGCCTTAAAATAATATTACGTTATTTTTTAATGATTTCTGCCATTAAAGAATTTATTTACAAAATAGTGTACCCTTAGATCGTTAGAAAACTATTCACGGCAATATAATTAAGTTCCAGGACAAATAAAATGTCTTGGGTAAACAATTATGAAATGTTTAGAATAGTTCTCGTATTCAAGAATATTTTCTTTCTTTTAAATGCCATTATTAATAATTGAATCGTAATATTTATAAGTACAATTAAATATTTCTTTCAAAAACTTGTGATTTTGTCTGCTGAAATATTTTAGATTTAAAATTGTGTTCAAATCCTCAATCTTGCAGTTTAAAATCTATATAATACAAATTTGTAAATTTTGCATTCGTAAAACAAAAAAATCTTATACAATTCAATACAGTTGAACAACTTGGAACATTCTATTTTTTAATTATTTAAATTTTTTAATTTTAAAATAAGTTTTTACCTTCTAATACTGTTTCTACATTACTACAACTATATTATTTTATAACGTTCCAATCTTATATTAGATAACAAGTTTGGACACCGGTTTTCACAGCAACATAATTTAAACTGGTTCCGCTTCCAGTTTTTCAACGTTTTTTCCAGCACTTTAAACTGATTGCATTTGTATAGTTATATATATTTTTGTCATGATATACTGTTTTTTACGTTTTTTTTATTCATAAATAATTCATTTAAGCCCTTCAGTATTATACAAATTTATTTTCTTATTTGAATTATTACTTTATTATTATTAGCAGCATTTTAAGTTTAAATCTAAAGAAGTTGAATTAATTGTTAAAAAATAATCTGTAGATTGAAACAAACTTTCACAACACGTACATTCAGACAAATTGACTTCATGGTATAGTAATTTACCAAAATTTCAATTTATTAAATGTGA
The DNA here is from genome assembly GCF_010883055.1 of Belonocnema kinseyi. Lineage (NCBI taxonomy): Eukaryota > Metazoa > Arthropoda > Insecta > Hymenoptera > Cynipidae > Belonocnema > Belonocnema kinseyi. Next base: position 92,115,180 of record NC_046658.1, on the reverse strand, counting down.
ATTGCCTTAAATGTGAAATTGTTCAATTTGTTAACTTTTTATTATGAAAGATATTATTTGAAAATTCAAAAAACCCGATATAATCGAATTTGCGAAAACAAAAATGCGATTAACAAAAAATCATCTATAGATTATATTTTCATTCCTTGGATTATAAAACACAATTTTTCTTGTTTTATAAGACAAATGAACTGATAGTTTAGAGAAATGAAAAAAGAATTTGGCAGACATGTAATATAATAATTTCTTATTATTGTAAAATTGATTACAAACTTAATAACTAAAAAAAATAAAAAATTTACTTGAATGCCAAAAATAAAAAGTTAATTTACGCCTAAGAAAATTCATTAAACTCATTCGTTTTATTTTTAAAATACGTTTATTTATCAAGTTCACTTAAGTACGTAATTTTTGAAAATTCGAAAAATATTCTGCTGGAGATTATCTTTTTGGGTATAAACTTTGTTATTCGGTTGCAAATTTGACAACTTTCTCAAAAAGACATGCTTTTTTGATGCAAATTCAAATATTTTCTTAAATAAGAATACAGCTGTTTGTTTAAAAATTCGACTCTTGTTTGAAAGCTTGTCTTTTTTATATTAAAATTTACCTGCCTTAGCAGAAATTAGATTTTCTTTCATAAAAATTCAACTTTTCGTTTGAAAATTAAATATTTTGTTCATAAGTCATACTTTTGGGTTGAAATTTCTGAGGTTTTGTTGAAAATTTAACCATTCCGTAAAAAATTTACTTTAGTCCAAATTTCAATTTTCTGTTATAAAAATGCAACTATTTAGTAGAGAATTTAACTATTTTGTTAACAATGCAGCATTTTTGGTTAAAAAAAGTGCGTCTTTTTGCATTGAAAATTCAATTTTTTTCGTGGAAACTTATTTCTTGTTTAAAATTTCATCTTTTGATTGTGAAAACTTAACTGAAATCTTATTTAACAGAAAATTTAACTATTTTTATTATTGTAAATTTATCCTTTTAATTTAAAAATTAATTTTTTTAAATAGAAGGTTCATTTTTTTATGAAAATGCCACTTTTTGGTTAAAAACTATGCTTCTTTGCCTGAGTATTCAACTGTTTTGTTGAAGAGGTTTGGTTGAATCACCTTGTGAAGAAAATTTTGTTTTCAGATTTACATCTTTAGTTGACAATTTATCTCTCTGGTTGGAAGTTTAACTAATTTTTTTAAATAATGTTTTTAAATTGGAAATTCAAATACTTGGGTCAAAGTTAAAATACATATTTATTTTTGAGTTGAAGCCTTGTCTTTGGTTGAAAATTTCACTGCTTAGTGGAAATCCTTTTTTTGGTTTCAAATTATGTTTTTAACTAAAAATATAACTTCCATTTTATTAATATTGATCTTTTTGAGTTGACAGTTCTCCTTTTCTGGTAAAAAAAATACATTTCTTGGATTTAAATTTCATTTTTGTTAGGTAAAAATGTATCAGTTTCGTGGAAAATTAACTTTTTGCTGAATAGTCATATTTTTTGTTTAAAATTTCAATTTTTATAGAGAAAACTCGTCTTTCAGCTTGAAAATTGAATAACTTAGATAAAATTTAATTTATTTGTTAAATGAAAAATCTTTATGTGTTGAAATTTTTTCTGCATGGTTTTAAAGTTATTTTTTTTCGTATAAATTTCATCTTTCTTGATTAAAATATAAACTATGGCACTTTTTTGTTAAGAATGTATCTTCTTAGGTTAAAAATTCAACTATTATGTTCAAAATTTAATTGTTTTTTTTAAAGCCATCCTTTATAGTAGAAAATACTTTTTTTTGTTTAAATCAAATTAATCAATTTGAAATTTGTGTCTGGAATACTTTTTCATTCCATGTATAAAAAATTTTATGTTAAAAGTATTGCAAAAGTAAAATGCTGGTATTTGTATACTAATGATAAAGGAAAATGTAATATTATTCAAGGAGGAATCAGGGAATTTTGAAAATGAAGTTCTCGGACATCCTGCCTAATTCTACTAGCAATAACTAGAAAAAAAAATCTGGAAATGAAGAATTACGTACTTTGTGGGGGGGGGGGGGATTTGGCTACAGTTTGTTCAAGAGGGAAGAGTGATATTAGAGAGGGCCTATAACCCGTTACGTAATTTAAGTACGGCCCCTGAGTAGAGAGTGCTCGAAATTAAATTTCCTTGATCAGTTAATGAAACCATTAATACGAAAATGTCGCTATGTCAACCCTCTCCACCACGATAAACCATTTCCGCAATGGTTATGTTTGAACGATACGTTACTCTGGTAACTTGCAATTCGATGGGTCCTAAAAGAAAGTACGCAACTTACGGTGACGAATAGAATCTACGTAACTCGCGCTGACAAATAGAATCTACGCAACTCGTAAGGAGTAATAGAAAATACGTACAGTCTGTCAAGTTAAAGCGTGGGTGGCTTTACTCGCAGTCGGTAAGGTGTATCGACATGATTTTGGTGTCAAAATATTAAGAAGAGCTCCC
>NC_046658.1:92110783-92112589 GCF_010883055.1 Belonocnema kinseyi | reverse complement strand
TACCTTTTTCAAGATAGTCCACGAATATTATTCCATGTGCATCCCAAAATACGGAGGCCATAACCTTTCCGACCCATTGTTGCGTTTTTGGACGCTTCGGAGTAGTTTGGCCCGGTGGAAACCACTATTTTGCCTGTTGCGTTGACTCAGGAGTGTAGTAGTGGATCCAGGTTTCATCCATGGTTATGAATCGGCGCAAAAACTCGGTCCGCTTACGCGAAAATAATGCCAAATTCTGCTGGGAAGTTGTCACACGGATTCGTTTTTGGTCCACTGTGATCAAACGCAGCACCCATCGCGTGCAGAGCTCCTTCAGGCCCAAAACTGAATGCACGATATTGCCCACACGTTCCAATGATATGCCTACAGCATTAGCTACCTCTCTCAATTTCACTTTGGGATCATTCAACATCATATCATAGATTTTTTCGACATTTTCTGGTGTAGTGACCTCTCTTGGGCGCCCAGATTCTTCAGCATCAACTGTGCTCGTACGGCCACAACGAAATTCGGCAAACCACTTATGAATCGTTCCAATCGACGGTGCAGAGTCCGGGTAATACTTATCCAGCTTTGCCTTAGTCTCGGATATCGTTTTCTTGCGAAGATAGTAGTGTTTGATCAAAACTCGAAACTCAGATTTTTCCATATTAAAAAAAACTCAGAGGTTAGTCGCTTCTCAGTGCTGTAACTTGTAAATGCGTAAACATAAATGGCTGAAGTTTTGACAGGCGTCATTTGAAGCATCAAGCTCGACGAAAATGGTTCACATTAGTGAATACTAATGCCATCTCATAGAATTTTCAGGTACTTATCAGACTGCCTAGTATACTCGCTGTCCTTCGCTCCGTTCGACTCTGCTGGTTCGAATGACGACGGACAGCGAGGATCTAACTAATCTGTAACTTAGGAGCTTCGCATGAGCATTGTGCTGAATTGAGGTGCCGGACAATATTTGTTGTGAAAAATTAAATAATAATTATTTAAATAACAAATCTCGCGTGCTCTCAAATTTAAACGTTACAGATTCGTTGGATCCTCGCTGTTCGTCGTCATTCGAACCAGCAGAGTCGAACGGAGCGAAGCATAGAGAGTATATCTACATCGACGCAATGTTATTCGAATTTCGTTACGCATCCGATATAAAAATGGAACATTATCTGTTTCAATGCTTTAAAACAGCTGACATTCAACTTATGAACGTTGCGAGTTCTACATGAAGAACTGCTCCATTTCAATACTTACTTAATCGATGTAATTCGGTATTGCTATAGCGTCGGGGTCCTTCTCCCCGAATAGAAATTATGACCGGGTTCGGGCCAAATTCTGGCAGGGTTGACTTGTTTGTATCCGAAATCTGGTCAGGCTGCCCGGTCGGATTTTGGTTGGTTTCGTCACGCTGCGCTGATCGGATCCCGGCCGGGTTACCCGATCGGATCCCGGATACAAATAGGGTAACCCGGTCGGAATCCGACCAGTTTTTGACTGGGCTCCTCGATCGCATTTTACTGGAGCCTTTTTACCACAGCGAACATATTCTACCAACTGGTAGAGATAAGAATCTTTGTCAGCACTTATTTCCACCTGTAAAAAGATGTTGAAATATCCGCTAACTCCAGAAAATTGGATACAATTTTGTGAAATGTAACAACTTTCTTAACGGATAACCTGGCGCCCATCGACGTTTTACTCCGCTTTTAGCATTACGAGGGTGGGTTGATAAGTTTCCGGCCTGACCAAGAAAAACAACGTTTTTAAGAATTTTTTTTTTTATTTCTCAACATAATCTCCTCCAAGGCTGATACA
>NC_046658.1:92109419-92110683 GCF_010883055.1 Belonocnema kinseyi | reverse complement strand
AAGCAAAATTGCATGAAATCGGCTTCGAATTGGTTCCTCAGCCACCGTATTCATTAGACCTGGCCCCCAGCGACTATTACTTGTTCCCTAACCTGAAGAGATTGTTCACCGGTAGGCGTTTTTACTCAAATGAGGAGCTCATAGCTGAAACTGAGGCGTATTTTGGAGACCTTCCGATCGAGTACTTTTCGGACGGTATCAAAAAGTTAGAAAATCGTTGGACTCGCTGTATCGACCTAAAAGGATAGTGTGTTGAAAAATAAAACCGACTTTGGCCAAAAAAACGTCTCCGTGTTTCATTTTTCAAGGACTTATCAGACTGCCTAGTATCTACATTGACGCACTGTGCTTCAAATTTCGTTACGTACCCGATACAAACGTGGAACAGTATCTGTTTCGATGCATTAGAACAGCTGACATTCAACTCATGAACGTTGCGAGTTCTACAAGAAGAACTGCTCCATTTCAATACTTACTTAATCGATGTAATTCGGTATTGCTATAGCGTCGGTTCTATAGTTAAACCGATAAAATTACAAATTAAATGAAGAGATCCAGTTCGACTGTTTTAACTACTGAGACCTTAATGGCAATGAAAAATTTCTTCAAACTAATTTAATATTTGGGTCAATTAAATCAGACATTTCGAAAAAAACAGTAAATATGTCACTGAACACATATATTTATCACCCTTCCATTCTTCTGTCATATATAATAAAGTAGTGTGGAAATCTTGACTGAAGTAGCAGAAAATTGAAAATTAACAAGAATTTACTTTTAAATTATTTTTTATTCTCAATTTTCTGATATTTCAGTATAGGCTTCTATTATTTAGATAATTATATAATAAAATATATTTTAATTTTCTCGCTATATCCGCCATATTGAACGTTAGTTATATTGTTTGTGAGTACTTTGTTGTGTGTTAGACGAGATTTAGTTGAAATATTTTTTTTACATCTTTTATTATTAAATGTTCTATTTTGACGTAGTTTTCTGCCGACTCTTGCATTTCTCAACGTTTGAAGCAGAAATTTTATGTCTTAAACAAGTTAACAGTTTCCAAAAGCCTCTCCTGTGCAGGGAAAAGTCTCTAAGCCTCTATCACTTTGAATAATAATAATAATAATAATAATAAATTAACTTCTAAAATTCTTTTAGATTTTTCAGATAATTGTTTCGCAGAGGCTAGGTCATCATTTTCCCATTCAGAAGGAGGAATTAAAGTTTTTAGATATGTTTCATTACACTTTATTATATGTAT
>NC_046658.1:92107376-92109319 GCF_010883055.1 Belonocnema kinseyi | reverse complement strand
GCATATACTGGAACTTTATATTCTCGACAATTGTTTCTGTTGCTCACTCGAGGCCTGACATGGTTCTTCTTGACTTCGAGAAGCGAACCATGTTCGTTATTGCATTTTCGGCACCAGCTGACAAAAACATCCATCATAGCTAAGGAGAATGAAAAGGAAGAGAGGTATCGAGACCTTATAAGGGAGTTGCAACGATTGTACCCGAAATATTCTGTTAAACTGATTGTCCTCATCATCGGTGCTCTTGGAGGTGCCAAGCTTTCACTTGCTAATAGCCTAAAAAGCATCCCTGCGTGTCAACAATATGCTAGAACACTTGCGGGAAACATGCAGAAGGCGTTTGTCCTTGGGTCACTCCGTATTCTTAGGGTGCACGAGGCTTTTGCTGGATCGTCGTATTGATTCCTTTACAGACTGTAACCACCTATCTCACGGTTGTGAGACGTGGTTATGGCTGAAATTTTACCGCGATTTCGCTGGAAGCGGGTGCAATTATTCAGATTAGCACCCGCTCCCGGCGAAATCCTGCGGTTGTCCTTATGACAAATTTTTAATTATATATATATATATGTATGTATGTATGTGTGTGTGTGTGTGTGTGTGTGCATTTATTTTATAAACTAAATCATTTATCTGTGCATTTAGTTGAAAATTCAGTAAATGAACTGTTTTATTGGCTGAAGTGTTTGGCTGTGTATTTAAAAATATATCAATTAATATGAAGTTAATCAAATAAAATATATGTCAATTCATTATAACTTTGTGATGAAATTGAAGTTTTAAACCTAAACACTACATATAATGCTCAGATTCTGAACCGGGGGCATAAAAACATAAACCCAAAACGACTCTCTCGGTTCCAGTTCTGCCCAACATCCTCTCAACCCTCCCTTATTAACTGAAGTTTGGTGGGACGGTCCTTATAACTACAGTCTCCACCATATGACGAATTACTACTTAATTTTGACATGATTTCGACTCAGAAAAAACTAATAACATAAAGGTATTAGTTGGATATATAATCTAAACAATGAATGTTACAAGCTATAAAATATCCTCGGAAAGGACTCTAACTTTATTTGAAAAAAGGCATGGACACGGTAAATCTAACTTCATGTTTCAGGCGAAGAATGAAGACTGGATGTTTAGAATACTAGGGGGGTGAATGATCTCAGCAAAGTAAAAACTTTGTGATCAATTTTGTTGCAGCTTATTTCAAGATGGTGTTCCATCTCGCTCGTATTTGGGTTACGAAACTCGACGATTGTTTTTGCCGCAAAAAACGTTTAAAATAATTGACAGCAGGTTTCGTACTCCAAGTCCGAGGGAAACGATACCTTGTGAAGTGGTAAAATTCACACTACCAAGAATAATTTTTGTTCCAGGTATAAGATACCCTGAAATTAGCGTTAGATTCACACTTCGTTTTTACAGTGAAGGTACAAGAATTGCGGGAAACTATGGACATAAGGAAACTAGATATTTCATTTGTTTCTGAAACAAAGAAAAAGGAAAGGGAAAGTAGACACATAGAAATCGGGGTGTTGAAAGGCGGATTTGAAATATGGTCAGAAGTACCAGGTGTATACATATGAAACCGGTATTGCCATCTAGCGGCCAGTAGGCACACTTTTAGGCACTGTCGGAACTTACCATTTGTGCTAATTGGCGTATTGTCATCTGTCAACAATATCCAATACCAAACATTTCAAGTTTCATATGACATCGTGATTTTTTTCGCTCTTGAAAATGTCGAAATACGTGCCTTTAAACAATGATTTGCGGGGAGCATTACAAAGAGAAAGGAAAGGGAAAGTAGACACATAGAAATCGGGGTGTTAAAAGGCGGATTTGAAATATGGTCAGAAGTACCAGGTGTATACATATGAAACCGGTATTGCCATCTAGCGGCCAGTAGGCACACTTTTAGGCACTGTCGGAAC
>NC_046658.1:92104928-92107276 GCF_010883055.1 Belonocnema kinseyi | reverse complement strand
GCCAATTTGAACCGTGCTCTGCGCCAAAAACGCCAAGAATATGAAACTAGGCATGAAAAAGTGATTTTTCTCGATGACAATGCACCATCACACCGGAGAAAAATGACTCCGGAATTGGTTGAGTCGTACAGCTGGCAACCGCTACCCCACCCCGCTTACTCACCAGACTTGGCTCTCAGCGAACAGCGCTTCACTTCTTACGAAAATGTTGGAAAATGGCTCGATGACTGGTTTGCTTCAAAAAACGAAGACTTTTTTTGGAAAGGTATCCATAAATTGCCTGAGAGGTGGACAAAATGTGTAGCCAGCGAGGGCGCATACTTTGAATAAAATATTTGTTATCATTCTCTTGAAATAAATGTGTTTTTTTCTTGAAAAAATACCGGTTTCATATGTATACACCTGGTAGATAGTGAATCACATGGTAGGCAAGGGGTAGGACTGATTTTGAATGGAAAAGCGAAGCAGCATCTCAGAGATGGGGAAATAATAATTCTGTCTAACTTCTGTCTAAATTCTTTAAAGGACCCCGCACTAAATGTATGGGAAAATGGCTTTCGGTGGATTTAGCTGAAACTTTGTAATTTTGAAGGTTATATGTGCTGGATGAAATATCCGTAAAAAAATGGACAGTTTTAGCGCTATGCGGCGCTAAGCGCTCAAGATCAGTGAATAAAACGAATTACAACAGAATTTGTTAAAAAAGCGATGTCAGCATAGAAATCACGGTTCATATCGTGGTCTGTCATATTTTCGCCTACACCGTTGACTCAGATAGCGCGCTTCTCAAAACGATCAAATGCTAAGCGCCCAAGATTTTAACTTGTCTAATTAATCACTTCTTTAAAGGCAGAAATGATACCCAAAGTAACATTAGTAACTAGTGCGCAAATACCGATAATAACATTCTACCTTTCGCAAGAGGGTTGAACGCTAAGCGCTCAAGATCAGCGAATAAATCCAATCCTAGTAACTTTAGCGACGAAAGCGATGTCACTATAAGAATCACGCATCAGAAAGTAGTCAGTAATATGTTTAGCCAAACCAATGAGTTATGTTGCGCGTTTCTCCAAACGATCAAACGCTAAGCGCCCAAGATTTGAACTTGACTAAGTAATTACATTTTTAAAGACAGAAATGGTATCCAAAGTAACATTAGTAACTAGTGCGCACATCGATAATAACAGTGTACCCTGCGCCAGAGGGCCGAACGCTAAGCGCCCATGATCAGCGAATAGAACTAATTCTAGTAGCTTTAGCGACACAAGCGATGTCTGTATACGAAACACGCATCAAGAAGTAGTCAGTAACATGTTTGTCTGTCATTTCTTTTGTGAAAGGCCTTTGAAAAAGTAATTTATAGTCAAGTTCAAATCTTCTGCGCTTAGCGTTTCCCCGTTCTGAGAAGCGCGCTATATGAGTCAACGGTGTTGACTCATATTGTCATTGGTTTGGCTAAACATGTTACTGACTCCTTCTTGATGCGTGTTTCGTATACAGACATCGCTTGTGTCGCTACAGTAGTTACTAATGTTACTTTGGATACCATTTCTGTCTTCAAAAAAGTAATTACTTAGTCAAGTTCAAATCTTGTGCGCTTAGCGTTTGATCGTTTCGAGAAGCGCGCAATATAACTCACTGGTTTGGCTAGATATATTACTGACTACTTTCTGATGCGTGATTCTTTTAGTGACATCGCTTTTGTCGCTAAAGTTACTAGGATTCATTTTATTCGCAGATATTAAGTGCTTAGCGTTCAACCCTCTTACGAAGGGTAGAATGTTATTATCGGTATGTGCACACTAGTTACTAATGTTACTTTGGTTACCATTTCTGCCTTTAAAGAAGTGATTAATCAGTCAAGTTAAAATCTTAGGCGCTTAGCGTTTGATCGTTTTGATAAGCGCGCTATATAAGTCAACGGTGTAGGCGAAAATATGACAGACCACGATCTGTACCTTGATTCCTATGTTGACATCGCTTTTGTAACAAAATCTGTTGTAATTCGTTTTATTCACTGACCGAAAGCCATTTTCCCATACATTTAGTGCTGGCTCCTTTAATTTAAATTTATTTCATTATCCATAAAAATAATCTTCAATGTTTCTGAAGACATCGATTGGAAGTAAATTTATTTAACGTTTGCTGGAAAATGAAAAGTAAGAAGATCTTATTAAAAGCGATATAACTAAAATTATGACTAAAATTATTAACTAAAATTATGACTAAATTATGACTAAAAAATGACTTTACGTCATTTGCACGAAGATGAGTTCTTATAGTTTCATGTGGTATATCGTGACCCTTTTTCTTCAATTTCGCAGCTCCTTCTCGCAGAGTTAGTAAAG
>NC_046658.1:92100750-92104828 GCF_010883055.1 Belonocnema kinseyi | reverse complement strand
GAGCTCTTCTTAATATTTTGACACCAAAATCATGTCGATACACCTTACCGACTGCGAGTAAAGCCACCCACGCTTTAACTTGACAGACTGTACCATTTAAATTAAATTGAAATAATCTTAATTAAAATTTAAGACATGAAACGTGAATCAAAGCAACTAAGGTTATAGCTCGCTTCGGCTCTAGCCTCGTTGTGTGAATAATACAATTTCATCATTTTACAGCAAAATCACTTATAAGTATGTTATATTGTTGGAGGTAAAGCAATCTATTTACAAGTGTCACGAACACCATCTTATTGTTTCAATAAAGTTGCGGCTTGTGAGGTTTTTGATGAAACGTTTTATGTGTATATCACAATTTGTCGTCAAACTGCGTCTCAGGCATTACGATTTATTTTTTTGAATTTTTCTTATTAATCCTTGATACAAGATAAAACGTTTTTTCATCTTGACGTTTTCTCGTATAAGAGGTCTTTATTTGCTTCAAGCACTCTTGCGAACGGTCACAGAATTAATGTTATTCAAACGGCCCCTTTTTATTCAAACTTTTTTCATTAAAACATCATTTATATTTCGATGCGCAATTCTAAAATCTTTTACTTTAAAATTTTTCTATTTTAGATCTGCATTTTTAAGCTTACATGCTCAATTTTATTAATTCAAAATATAGTATTAAACGCTAAAACAGTTGGAGATTAAAAGCGTTTGAAAATTTTAATTATTGGTTTAAAAAATCGTTAGTTGATCAACTGCAGTTATACAATTTCCCGATTTTAAAGTTTAAAATTGATAGATTCATAATTAAACGCTTTTATTCAATTTTAATCCTAATTTAATATTTTTTCTGTCTAAAATTTTCCATTGTTCACATGTCTAATTAAAAAATTTCAATTAAAAAAATCTAAAAATTGGGTATTATTCATCAATGTTTGCCTGTTTACTTAAAATGAACAATCACATATCAAATATTAAAGATTAAACCATTTTTTTAGATATGCTGAAAATGATTTTATATTTTGTTTTATAAAATTTTAAAAATTGTATAAAATAATGGAAGTGTTAAAAAATTGTTCCAATAAAAACTAACCAAAATTAAAAAAGAAAAATAACGCAGATATTCGTAATCACAGGAATTTTTCGACCTTTCAACCGAAATGTACCTCGAGGACCTGCTAGTGCATACAGAAGTGTTATTGCGACTCGTATAACCCGCTTTCTTAGGGCTTGATTTTTAAACAATGTATTACAAATTACAAATTTTCTCCCACAATTGTGAATTGTTTGATGTCATATTTTAACTACATAATCTAAAGGGCTAAATACAATCCCTCACAGAGGAATTAATTGCAAATATGATGCATTTCATGCCCCTGGGAAACAGCCGACCGACACCCTGAGTGTACCCATGGTAAGCCGAATATCGGCGCTATTAATTCACCATGGGTGCACACGCGGTGGCGGTTTGCTCCTTCCCAAGCGCATGAAATGCATGATATTTTCAATTAATCAAGAAAAAACAACAAAATTTTTCGAAAAACCCCTCAGTGAGGGATTGTATATAGCCTTTTAGATTATGTGGCTAAAATATGACATCAAACCATTCATAATTTTAGAAAAAAAGTTGTCATTTGTATTACATGGAATAAAAATGAAGCACTAGGAAGCCCCTTAAGGGCATGTGACACCTACTATATATTACCGATTATACTTAATCAGTTCACCAAATGTTTTTTTTAACCTAAGAACTCTTTTTGTACATAAAATATTGAGCTGAAACTTTGGAAAATGTATTAGAGTACAATAAAATACGTTTAGGTACTCCATTTGGATAGGAACTTCACTGCAAATTATTTCTGACCAAATTAAGACTGGGAGCCTTTTTCACATTTTTTTTTTTTGAACCTCGGCATTTTTTGAATGTTCAAACTTTTTGTCTGCGCAAAATATCGATCTCAAACTTTGAGAAATTCAGGAGCCGACAGAAAACTACGTTAAAGTGCAAAATTTAATAATAAAAGATTTGAAAAAACATTTTTACTAAATCTCATTCGGCATAAAACAAAGAACTCGGCTACCCAGTGGGCACAAAATTTAGCGACGTCTTCACGACATCGTTACGACATATTTACGACAACTTTACGACATCCTAGGTCCATGTCGTTAAGTCGTCTTAGCGATATCGTAAATATATCGTATGATCTGACGATGTCTTTACGAGATCGTCAAGACACTGTAACGACATGGACACAGGATGTCGTAAAGTTGTCGTAAAGATGTCATAACGATGTCGTAAAGACGTCGCCCAATTTTGTGCCCACTGGGTATTCATGCCATTGGTATCAGCCACTAACGGTTGTCGCAATGTGCACGAAAATCCGAACCCTGGCAGCCACTGGACGGAGCTCCAAGAGCTGACTCAACCTACATTGTGAGGAGTAGGGGGTTTCTCTGGCATGAATATCCGGTATAGCGTTTATACCGGACAGTCGCAATTATATTAATCTAGATTGATGATGATTCTAATGCACTCTTCGAATTAATCTATATGCCACCTTGGTCTGCTTTGCGACTGCGCATTGCAAACTACCAGACCACGCTCGTTTAAAAGAACAATTGATTTGTGTTTTGTTATGACATCGCTAAATTGAATTTTTTTTTTAATGAAAGATGTTTCTAAAGTACGCCAAACTCTTGCTTTCAGTCAAGTGCCGGCGGTCGCCTTCAAATGGCCTTGGACTGATTTCAGGGTGACAGAAACGTGAACAATGAGGGCCGCCTAACTCGTTTTCAATTGGAATATATATCTATGTATACAATATCACAACCGCTCTCGTCTTACTCCCCTGAGAAACTGCATGAGCCAGCAGTTCTAGGAAGGCTGAAAACGGGGTGACTGAAAGCGAGAGTTTTGTGTACAATAATTTTTAATGTCCTGGGGATATTATTGGGCAATTAAATTTTTCATGCTCTGCGTCGTTGCTTTTATAAAGGTAGAAATGCAGCAGGAACGTTTTAATACAACAAACAGTATTGCAATATATGCCCATAAACTCTTCGTTAATATACTTATCTGTGTTTAAATAAATTATTCATTGGCATTAGGATCTTATGAAAATACTTAATTATAAAACATGCATTTCTTAAAAGTTCAGATTGGCAAACGTTTCTACCACGGATAGGGGTCCTCCTCAGTGCCAGATAAAGATTTAAACAAGTTTTATATATACGGGACGACAACACAGAGAGGGAATTGACGGTGAAAGAGCGAAAGGGAGAGAGAGGAGCTGCACGACAAAGAAATACTCATTTTATGTATGAAAATATTTTTTTTCCAAATATTGAATACCAAATTTTAATTTTATTTATTATATAGATATATATAAAACTTGTTTAAATCTTATGTCTGGCACTGACCCGTGTAGAAATAGCCCGGTTTGACCCGACCAGAAGAAGGTTCCTGGCCAAAATCAGACCGGATCAAACCGGGATACTATTTTGTTAATTGCCCGGCCGGGATCTGACCGAGTTCCCACCGGGACCCAATCGGGCCAAAAATTGTGCATACAGAACCTTCAAAGCATCTGAAGAAATATCAACAAACGACTGCCGTAAGTGGGTCGTTTGTAAATATCTGACAGGCGAAAGACCAATTTTTTGTGTTTTAGGTGTTTTTTATCAATTATGGAAGAAAAATTAAACTAATTTTAATTATATGGTTTCGCACTTTTGGTTCTGCGGTTCACAGACTTGCCGTGACTGCGAAATCGTTGTCCAACTTCTTTTTTATTTTCAAGCATAGTTTCCCAGTGAAATTATACTTATTTTTTTTGTAATACGATTTTTTCTTATTTTTAATGTATTTATATATTATCACGAATAAGCAAAAAACGTAATAAGAGGAGATATAACTTTTTCCGAACGAGGTTTTGAATTACGTTATCATGCGTGCACGTAATAACGATTCGGCGACTTCCGGAGTCTTTACGAGGGTGGATTGATAAGTTTCCGGCCTGACCAAGAGATGGCGCCACTAGGCCTACCTTGAGGTGGCGTTCTATAGTACCATCCTTAGATAGCT
>NC_046658.1:92085206-92100650 GCF_010883055.1 Belonocnema kinseyi | reverse complement strand
CAAAATTATAATAAATTTATATAAAAATTCAAAAATGTTGAATAAAATAGGAAACGTGCAAAATGCAAATATTGAATAAAACTACGTGATAGTGTAACATTCTCGGCTTTATGGACAGAATGAGAAGGTCATGTTATTAAAATGTTAACGCGATGTAGCCTGTCTTCAAATTAAACTCATTGTTTTCTGATTGCTTGATCAAAGTTCAAAAAATAAGATTATTGTGCAGTCTTAAAATGACAATGGATCAGTGGACTCTAAATAAATTATACAAATTTAGGATCTTTATACATAATTTTTTAACAGAGTTCTGTTTTCGATGTTCAATTTTTTCCCGATCGTACAGGGAGTACGTGAGTGAGGAGTCAAAACTTTTATTTTGTGTCAAAGATTAATAAAAAAATTGCTAAAAAGTCAATTCTACCCAGAGGACACAAAATTTTGCGACGTCTTCAAGACATCGTTACGACATGTTTACGACAACTTTACGACATCCTATGCCCATGTCGTTATGTTATCGTAAATATGTCATATGATCTGACGATGTCTTTACGATATCGTAAAGACACTGTAACGACATAGATATAGGATGTCGTAAAGTTGTTGTAACGATGTCGTAAAGACGTCGCCAAATTTTTTGTCCACTGGGTAGTAATCAGAGTTTTTATTTATAAGACTTTTTGATGGAGCAAGAGAGTTTATGAAGAATTAATAATGTTATTAATGCTATGCATAGGTTTTGTAACATTTTGACGGATAATTATAACACTATTCAGCCTGGATGACTGTGCATTAACTAATAAAAGGTCTAAATGATTCCTAATTAAAAATAGAATTTGATCAGAAACAATTCTTGCAGAAAATTTTTTATTTATTCGAATAAGAGCGCTCACGCAGCTGTAGGCAAAGGAATTTCCGAGACTCGCTTCTATTGAGAAGCCTTGAAATAAATCCGGTGGCATTCAATACAAACACAGTTGTGGGAGAACTGTTCGATCACGGATTAGGACAAGCGATCTTATTGAGAACCCTCTTATTGAGATGTCTGACTGTATGTCAATTTTATAACAAAAATTATTTGTTTGTAACGATTATGGTTTTACAAATGTTTGTTGTGTATTTTATATTTTATCAATTTTAATATATAATTGAAATTACGTGAGGAGCTATTGCGCAAAACAAAGGTTTCATATCTTCAATTCATATTGGTCAAAAAAATTATATATTCTATATGTTTAGGATCATATATGTCTACGAAGCATCCTTCATAGTGCCCAGATTTTGTTCTTCCATTGATTTGAGAACTACGCTATGAACAGAAGCCTAACAGAAGCCTGTCAAATGGTTTTGTGAAATTGAAATTAGAATTCGTCTCCTGATGTCTGCTTGAAGGAAGTTCTTCTGGGATATATTGGCCTCTAAATAAATATTTGATAATTTTACGGATAAGTTTTTCTTACGATTCCACAAGCAATGGAAAATAATAAAATATTTTAAAATTTTTTAATTAAAAAAAAAGAGAACCTAAATTAATACATATGATCCGAATCAGTCGAAGAGGAATGTCATTGGAGTACAATCTCACAAAGTATTAGGAGAGCTAAATAAATTATTTTGCTCATCTTGAAAAAAATGTGTAATCACAGAATGGAACTGATGGCGAAGGTAAATATAATTAAAGTTTTATAAGGAAACCGTGTTATCAGTGATATACAATTCAACGACTAATTGAGTTTACAATGAAACATAAGCACTGAACAAGCATTTGCGTGCTCTGCGCGCGATATTACATTCCTTTTTATAGCTGTTACACGTACTATGAACGGTTATAAAACTAAACTCCAAAGGAGCAAGCGGAATTTTTCCCCCTCTAACGCCGCGCCGCCATTGTTGAGAGTCAGGCGGACGTGAGTGCGCGCTGTCTTGAATTCGAAGTGCGCGTGCGCGCAGTAAACCTGCTCCTGAGATTCTCGTATCTTTGAAGTTTGAGTGTACCTGTAACGAATGAGATATTCGAATTAAAAACACGGTTACTAAATAAATATTAATTGGTCAAATTTAAAAAATATTAATAGTGCAATTCTACTGAATCAATTAGAAAAAATTACATTACTGAAAATTAGTAAAAAATATGCTCTCTCTCTGCGGGCGTATTGTCATCCTTCCAAAAATGTAATTTATTAATTTCCAGTGACTTGAAAATTAGTCTATATTTCCACTAATTAATTTTTATAAAATGAACTTGTCATTTCTTAAATCTTTTATTAGAGGAAAGCTACAGTATTCTATGTAATTTTATACCACGCCCCTGCAACTGCCTATGTTAGGTAATTTTTTCAAATATTTTCTGTAGACGAATAATAATTAAAATTAATTTTTTAAAATTTTATGTAAGTACTAGCACATTTCTTCAATTATATCTTTTTATTTATTTTAATTATTTTTGAATTTCTTGAAAACATAATTAGAATCTTTTAAAATACTCTAAAATATTTCCAGTCCTTTGGAATCTCTTGACATTTTTTTTACTTCCTGAAAATGTCTTGGAATTCTTTTAAAAACCCTAAAATATATAAAATCCATAGAAATGTCTCCAACTTTTTGCAATATTTAAACAAATGTTATAGAATTTCTTGGGAACCCGTAACACTTTATAAAATCGGACGAAATTTCTTTCTCCTTAAAATATTCATCGAAATCTGATGATATTCCTTGATATTCCTTGGAAATTTTGTGATCTCTTAAAACTTTTTTGGAACCCTTTATTGTACCTTGAATATTCCCAATCCTTTGAAGTCCCTTTAAATTTGTTAAGTTTATTATTTTTTCATTATTGAATTAGAAAATATCTCGAAAAATCGAGTAAGTAATTTTCGACGAATGTTTAGTACATCTTTTCCTTGTGCTGTTGATAAAAAAATGAAATCTCAACAAAAAGTATAATAGCTGATAATTCCTAACAAAATATTTGTATTAATTAAAAAAATTAAAACAAGAAATATGCAAGCTCTACCTAAGTAATTGAATTTACGGCTCAAAAAAAGACGAGTTCAGAACTGAATTTTCGACACGGAAAAGAAGACACATTTTCCACAACATCTATTTTATCTTTTTTTCTATATTTTAGGAAAATAAGTTTTGTACCAGAAAATTATAAATTTTTTATAAAATAATTGATTTTTCAACCAAACAGATGAATCCTCAAACAAAAAGATTACATTTCCACCCAAAAATATAAATTTTCGCCATAAAATGGAACATTTAATTTTGTAATTAAAGAACAAAATTAATTTTTAATAGAAGAACTAATGCTCAACTAAAGTAATGAAGTTTTAATAAAAGAAATTAATTTTCTACCAAAAATAGTTATTTTTAATAAATCAAGGACAAGAAAAATTTTCAATAAAATAGATAAATTTTAAACCAAGCAAGATAACTTTAAAAAAATTGGAATAGAGTACTTTCATTTAAGAAAAAAAGTAAAAAAAAATCAGCCTGCTGCGTTGGCAAATTCTCATAGTATTTTGCTCGTGCTAGGCACTGGGTTTTTTTATTTTTCTTGTATTTATGCAAAGAAGTTTTAAAATTAAAGTCCAAAGCATCGGTAACTGTAATTTGGTCATTGTGAATTCTCTTTTGTTAAAGCTCCTTTGGCTTTATCGAACACATTCTCACTACATATCTCGTGTTTCGCATTCGATTTTGTCCGAAATGAGAACTTTTCTACAATATGTTCAACACTATTATTTTAATTGTATATTATATTTACTTCTGTACCTTGGTTTGGATCTGTTTATTCAGATATTGTAGAATAATTAAGAAATTTTATTTTTCATAAATAGATTAATATTTCCCTATATTTTTCTTTAATTTTTATTTTTAGATATCTCGCAAAATGTATCATTTTAATAAATTTATACTGTTAAAATTCTTAACATACAATGCTATTGAAACATATGTATTTTCAATGTCTTGTTTTTATAATTAACAAGGGATGAATTCTGTACACAAATTATTATTACACCTTTTATTGCAACTTTCAAAAATGTAATTTTTTTATTTCCAATGTTATTTTTTACGATTCATAGCTTGTGTCGTTTGTCCAAAAATTAAATTCTTTATTATCAATTTGCTTTTTTACGAATAAAACAAAAAATACGCGTTTTATCAAAAATTAAGTTCTTAGAAATTTGTAGATCTTTTTAAGGTCTAAAATTTTTGTGTATTCATCTTTTTTTGTATCTTGCATAGTTTGAACGCAAAATGGAAGTTTTGCTTTTTTATTATGTTTCGTCTGTTCAAAACTTACTTTCGACATTTAAAAAAATTTTTAAAGTTGTTGTAATCATCTTTTAAGGCTTTCAAAAAGGCAAGCTTTTCTTTTCTTGACTTTTTTTCGTATCGGGCGTTGTTTGGCTTAAAATCTTAATTTTGGATTGTTTTTTGGGATTTTGAAAATGCTATAACTCTGACAATTTTCCTTTTATAAAAGAAAGTTGCCAGGATAATTTGTTTTATTTTCCAAGTACAATAAATGGCCGTACATAAAATGTTGAAAAAAATGTGAAATGTAAAAGATTCTGAGGTACAACTAGGCAAATATTTATATGATAATGAAAAACACTATTATCGGGAATTTTATTAATTCTTTCACTTTTATTTATTTCTATTCATAAATTATTTAGCTTTCTTGCATTATTTAAGCAAATTTCAAAAAGGGGAGGGGAAGGCTCAATTTGAAGTAAATTTTTGAGAACTTGAATTAATTTCTCCTATTAATGTATCTGTAACGCGTTTGGACACCGCAAATGGTCTAGGTGTGGACAGCGATGAACTGAGTTCGAATGAGCTTGGGCGCAATTTCTCATCACCTTTACTACTTAACCCGCCTTGTGAGCTTAATTCTGCAAGAACAAATAGCAATGGATTAATTGTTGATTCTGAATAGTGACAATGACAGGCAGAGGTTGCAAGCTGTGACCTCCTGAATGAACTGGGGATTAGTGGTTAACCAAAATATTATATTTTTTAATGAGAATTTGATTATTGGAAATTACTTTTAAAAATGATCAATTTTCAATCAAAAATAAAATAGTTAAAATATCAGTTAATAATTATGAATTGTCAAAAATAAAAAGGTTGTTAAAAAAATAGATTATTCTTATATGAATAAAATTATTTTTCAACCGAATAGTTGGACTTTCAACCATGCAGTTGAATTTTCAACAAAACAAAACATGAATTCGAAATGAAAAGTATGACAGTATACTTTTCAAACAAAAAGAATGGAATTAAGAAAAAAATAGTTGAATTTTCTTCTTTTTGTGTTTGCTGTTAATATGATAGTAAATAGTTTAATTCTACAAAATTCTGGATTTTAGATCCAAAAGCAAGAACTATTGTTTAGAATAGACGAATGTTGAAAAAAATGGATTTGCTACCAAAAACAATAAGTTTTCAAAAAAAGACTTGAGGTTTCAACAACATAGTTAAACTTTTAACGGAAACTGGACTTTTCTGCCAAAAACATCAATTCTAAACCAATACGGTGAATTTTTAATAAACATTCACGTAAATTGAATAGACAATTTATGAATCCTCTTTTGTTAAAGCTCCTTTGATTTTAACAAACGAATCATGTCCATAAATGTCTATTATTACACTTCACAACTTGCATTGGTATTAAAACACACGTAGTTTCATTGTCTCGTTAATAATAATGTGCATTAAAAAAAGACTTTTGCTATAAAATATTTTATTGCAACTTTTGCCATTTTTTAAACTAAATTTGTTCATTTCCAATTTTATTTTTACGATTTGAACGTTACACATACGGTTTACACAGAAGCCTTACTATTTTTTAACTTCTAAATTATATTCCTAACCTCAAAGACACAGAATTTCTCAATTGAATTTTCTATCGCATCGTGTTCTACATAGCAGTTCTGGTGCCCTATTGCATTATCCCCAAATAATTTACTAAACCAGTCTCTCAAAGCATTTCTAGAGTGGAAAGTCTAATTACAAATGAGTCCAAAGAATCTTCGATTAATGAGGGAGGGGACGATTAATTTCTACCCAGAGTCATAGCTGGTTGATGTTTTATGCTGAGAAGGTCACCAACCTTCAGCAGGGTTGTGTTAGATGGGAGTTCGTATGGTCTTATTTTCAAATTTCCGGCCGTCCTTTAGGTCCTTTTAAAAATTAAAAAATAAACTTTTTCATTTAATAATTTCACAGTGTTTCAAAGATTCTCAATTATATAAATATGTTTTCAAAATAAATAAATAAATATAGATATATTTTTTTTGAAAACACATTTATATAATTGAGAATATTTGCAAGACTGTGAAATTATTAAATGAAAAAAATTAAATTTTGATTTTATATTATTTTTTTATTCTGCCAAAATTTGATGTTTTGATTTTTCACGAAAAATTAAAAAGTTGTTATTATAATCTTGTATATTTCATTTTCGTGTGTTTTTTGAAATTTTGTAAATTCTATAACTCTGTTAAGTGTTGCTTTTATCGAAGAAAGTTACTAGAATAAGTCGTTCGTCCTTTTGAATACTCTGATTATTCGTACAGAGAAGTTTTGATTCTTGAAAAAAATTGGTCTCATAAAAATTCAAAACACGTTCACTTTTTGAATTTGTATCCAAAAAGGCTATCTAATGACCTTGACCTTCATTTTAAGATACTTAAAGAGTGTACCAAAGGGTAATCCAATCTGTTAATTTTTTCGGTCTCAAAACGTCTCAAAACGTAAGCAATTGGCAGGGGGCGGGGGGTAAGATTTTACAAAAATCTAATACCTTCTCTGATGGGAAGAACATAGATGGGTGAAGGAACAGAGAAATAACAGTGAAAGAACCGAGATAAGTGAAACGAAAAATTTGAATAATTGACATAACAAAATAAAAAGAGGTTTCAAACAAGGAGATTAATTTTCTATAATGAAGGACGAATTTTAAACCGAACCAAAAATATTAGGACGGATCCATTTTAGATTAGACGATGTGTGTTTTTCCATGTTTTTGAAATTTAAATGAAAAAGATTTTCTGGAAAACTTAACCTTAGTATTTTTTCGTATATTTTTTTTACAATTTTTTCGACTAGAAGATGGGTATCTTATCAGCATCGGGAGGGCTAAACCATTTTTAAAGGGGGTGGTGGAGCGATTTTTTCCTAAAAATGTAATTTGTTGATTTTTTTCGTGAATGATAGAAGATAATACAAAAGTATCAGTCATTGTTTCCAAGAAAAAGTAGAACATTCCATTGTGAGATAAAGAATTCTCAGAAAAATACATATTGTAAATAGGCTACGTTATCACGACCAACATAACGTATTTGTAAGTCACGGCTGAAAATGGGAAAACAAGAATTATTTTTCTAAATATTCTTTCACCTTACTACTTATAATCACCTTAAAGTACAAGCTTATGGTATTATAAATATTTTTCACATCGCTACTATCACTCAGTTTTTTGTTTGGAGATGAATCCAGAATAAAAAAAAGAGTTGTTAAAAAACTAGTTCAATTTAAAACGATCGATTTTCAACAAAATGATAAATGTTTAATATGAATAGTGAAATTTTTAAATAAAAAATGTATATCTTGAAAAAAAAACAAAAAAACTTTAAACGTAAAAAATGGTTTCTCAATTGAAACTGTATATATGCAACAAAAAATTTTGCTTATTTTGATTTTCTTTTTCCTTATCAAAATTTCTTAACTTTATCCTGACCAGATTTTTATTTTCCCTGACTGTTGACATTAAAATACTAGAATCTTAATCTTTTAACATTTCTAACATACAATCTTACACACACAGAATAAAAAAATTCAAATAAAAATTCTAATTTATTAGTTTATAACTCTGCCACATAATGACTTTCATTCAATGAAATTTTAAATAATCATTCTTACATTCTCATAAGGTAAAGTATTAGTTTTATTAAAAATTAACTATTGAAGATTTGATCGAATCTCCACGTATTTATAATCCCAGAATCATAAAAACGTCTCTTGGGGAGCCAAATTTTACATACATACAGGTAAAACTAATACTTTCTCATCAGGATGAGAATGTAGGAAATTATTATTAACAATTTCATCATTTTTGTACATGACTTTACTTAAATTGCAATGTATCTAGCATCAAATACAAATTTAAGCCTTGGTGAAGTTAAGGTTGGATCTATAAAAATATATTTCTGTCTAAGGTTTCTACTCAATGAGCAATGATTTATTCGAAACATATTTTCCTTGCTATAGCTTCATCTCTGCGAATGCTTTCATTCCCAGAAAATAAAATTTAACATTATTTATTGTTCAGGTTTAAGGACAGTTAAAGTTAGGAAAAGATTATTTGTGAAATCACTAAAAATTCTGTGAACCTCCCAAAAAAACATCAGGAAGCCTTGCAGAGAAGCAATGCTGGATCTATTCTAACTAACAATTGTTATCTTTAATAGACTTATTTTTCTCCCTTTGGATATGGACGTACAAATTTTGGAAATAACACAGCCACACAAAAAAAGTGTGCGGATCTGGTAACAAGAGACACGTATTCCTATGGATTTTGGGACGCTGAATTCAAACTCGGTATCAAAAATCACCCATCACGTCATGGTTGAGACATAACCTCAAAAAATGACGAAAAATCATGCACTGAGGCAAATAAATTTCAAAATAATGCCAGTGATGCAAATTTTCACTTCAAAAACATGTCGACAACTGTGAAGGATCAACTCTTGCCTGATATCAACTTATTTAACATAACATTACTAACATAA
The DNA here is from genome assembly GCF_010883055.1 of Belonocnema kinseyi. Classification (NCBI taxonomy): domain Eukaryota; kingdom Metazoa; phylum Arthropoda; class Insecta; order Hymenoptera; family Cynipidae; genus Belonocnema; species Belonocnema kinseyi. The sequence goes on along the minus strand of NC_046658.1, from coordinate 92,091,846 downwards.
CTTTACCCAACAGAACCTGACCTCATCTAACCTGAATTAACAGAAATTTATTGAACTACACGCAAAGCTCTGGAAGCATATTTTCCCAGTAGCAAATGTGTGCTACATCGAATGGGTCAACTCGAGCCTAACCTAGAAATAAATCTAACCTAGCCTAACCTAACCTAACCTCACGAAACACAATTAAACTGATTGTGTTGTCCCGTTGTGTTTGCGGTACTGTTTCATTCAGATTCGGCTTAACCTACATAGAGGTTTAACCTATCCTAACCTAACAAAACCTGACCTAACCTAACCTAGCCGAATGGAATTCAACCACACATGTAGCTATGTAAGCGTACAGTTCTCAGTCTTAAATGTGTGCTATATTTAATAGGTTAACTCGATCTTAACCTACAAATGAAGAAAAAGGACACATTATAGCAGGCAGAAAATATACTGAAGTAGGTCTATAAATCAATTTAATTACGATAAAAAGTAAGATAAAATGTAACACGAAAGATAGTATAAATATATCCCTTAAGTTTAAGAAAAGCAGAGAGAAAAAAATTTGAATAAAACTTTTATTCATTTGCATGTTTAAGTTACAGTTCTACATTTTAATTGATACAAACATTGTCAGGTTAATTGAAATGGGGTCAATTCTACTTGTAGTTCTAAGTTTCTTCAAATGAGTAATGTGCGTCTAAATTTTTAACCACCTGTAGTACAATGAAATGAATTTTATTGTGTTACAACGGGAACACTTAAGTTAAGTTGTGTTGCGTTAAGCAAAATTTCGTTAGGTTCTGTTAAGTTAGATTCATTTGTAGGTTAAGATCGAGTCAACCTATTAAATATAGCACACATTTAAGACTGAGAACCGTACGCTTACATAGCTACACGTGTGTTTGAATTTCATTCGGCTAGGATAGGTTAGGTCAGTTTTTGTTAGGTTAGGATAGGTTTAACCTCTTTGCAGGTTAAGCCCAAGCTGATTCAAACTGTACCGCAAACACAACGGGACAACACAATCAGTTTAATTGTGTTTCGTGAGGTTAGGTTAGGTTAGGCTACGTTAGATTTATTTCTAGGTTAGGCTCGAGTTGACCCATTCGATGTAGCACACATTTGCTACTGGGAAAATATGCTTCCAGAGCTTTACGTGTAGTTCAATAAATTTCTGTTAATTCAGGTTAGGTGAGGTCAGGTTATGTTGGGTAAAGTTATGTTAAATAAGTTGATATCAGACAAGGGATGATCCTTCACAGTTGTCGACATGTTTTTGAAGTGAAAATCTGCATCACTAGCATTATTTTGAAATTTATTTGCCTCAGTGCATGATTTTTCGTCATTTCTTGAGGTTATGGCTCAACCATGACGTGATGGGGGATTTTTGATACCGAATTTGAATTCAGCGCCCCCAAATCCATAGGAATACGTGTGTGTTGTTACCAGATTCGCACACTTTTTTTTGTGTGGCTGTGTAATTTAATACGGACACAATTACGCCAAGATTTTGAATATTAGTTCAAAATTACAAAATTTAATTTTTCCACTTGACACTATAAGAATTAGAAATTATTTTAGTTGTTTTCAATTCAAAATTCAGGAGATTTCATGTTTTGAATCAGAAATGATAAAAGTTCGAAAGTTAACATTGCTTAATTATTTTATTTTTAAGTATTTTAAATAGAAATAATACAATTTTAATTCCTTTGAATTTTACACGAACTGGTAAAAGGTAAACTGAATCAGTATAATCAGATTTTTATATCACTTTCATGGTTTCACCATACATCTTGTGTAAAATTTGTTCTTCGTCTTAGATAGAAGAAATTCTGATATTTATACATTTCTAATAATAATAAATGATGTAATTAAACGTTTTTGTCATTTCACTCTTAGTTTTTCCATGGGGTTTAAAATGATTCAGAGGGTTTTTGAAGGCAGTGCAACTTCTATATAATTAGGGGAGTTGGCCAGGACCCGTGAAGGGTTGGGGGGTAAGGGAGTTAATGCAGTAATTACCAATGGGCTTTTTTCATCTTATTAATGAAACAAGTTTGAAATCGGCTAATTTAGTGCGTCGGTATACCTAAAATAACTCTGACGATGATTCTTGTATTAATTTCTTCTGCACTTACCAATCGAATTAAGAACAACAAGGGCGATGGAAAACACGGAAAGAGTTATGATTTTTTTCAAATGACGGAGCAATTGATTGTTAAAGAATGTTGAAAACATTTTGACTTATGAACATTCTGATGTTTCGTTTATGAATACAATTTTGGGATATTTGTGTTTTCCCCTTTACGAGACTAGATCGTAACCTAGATCGATCTTATTTTTGGAGCTTAACGAGATAGCAAATTTTAGTCACCATAATGTTATTTATTCAAACATCAGTTCGTTGCACGTTTTTCACCTTGAAACTTTAAAAGCCGGATAACGACTCAGAAACAAGTTTTATTAATTAGAAAAAAATTAATTTAAGATTTAAATAATCTTCGTTTTCTTATAAGTAATTTTTTGCACCAAAATCAGAACATGAATAAAATTAAAAAATAAAAATTAAATTTCGGATGCCTTTAAATCTCCACGTTTTGAAACCCCTTAGTGTGGGAATAACCCCATTTGGCCCTATTAGAAATTGGGCACTAATCGGGGACTAGTCGGGGACTATTTGGGCTTTTTTTGTCAAAATTTCAATCGGGGCCTGGCCGGTGGTTGGTCAGGCGCTGGTCGGGCCTTTTCGTTCACTAATTTCCGTGCGGATAATCTTCAGGTTCTGGTCGGGATCTAGTGGGGCTCTGGTCGGGTTATTCTTATGTTTGAGTTTTCGGCGAGGTCTTATCAAATAAGATAATATCTAAAAAAGCGTAATGATTTTTTTATTCGACAACACTAAGAATATATTTAATAATAGTTTTTTTCATTTTTCATAATAGCCTGATCTTACAATTTTTTCGTTTCCGTAAGAAAAAGTTTTTAAGTTCAAACACGTCTTACGTATTTAAAATGTATATTTTTCGAAGAAGTTCTGATTTATTACCCATATAATAAATTCTTCTAAAAAAATAAATACGATTCACATATACTTAAACAGAAATATAAGGCAATGTATCAAGTAAAACGCAATTGATATAAACAGTCTGTTTTTGAAAATATTGGTTAAAACTAAACTTTAAGAAATTTCGGGAATTTTTCCCACTTTATAGTGGAGAAAAATCCACATTTTCGTTGGGGATTCCCAATAAATTTAGGGAATCGTTACAAAACTAATGTTCAAGTTGCCGCGTAGATCAGGTAAATTTTCTAAAAATGCTTGAGTGTTTTTGTATGGTCAGGAAGATATTTTGCCCTGATAGAAAAGATTTATTAATGTTAAAGTTATCTCAAACATTTTTAATAAATGATTATTATGTTAATAATTTTGTATAAGAATCAACTTGTTAGAAAAATAACGACCAAAATCTACAAAAAGACGTAGTCTTATTTTTTTGTACTATTTTTTAGAAAGTTGCGAATCTCCAGGAAGATTTATAAATACCTTTGCATGGAATTTTAAGGAAATTCATATTGGGAAAGATACATATAGTTGTAGGTGAAAAGAGATTGGAAAAAGTTTTTGATTAATCAGTGAATAGTAGTATACTATTAGTAAACTATTCAGCACGGTACAGTTCAGATTTCGCTACTACCTTAATTTTATTCTTGCGGTTCTGGACTGGTAGCTTTAAAGAAAATCCGCAAGGGCGCGACGTGCCGCCTCTGGCGCAACATAAATGACGCATCGAGTGTTTAAGACAGCAGTCCACACGTACAAAGCATAATAAACCTGGAGCAGAGACTACCGTGACCAACATGGCGGTTCCTTCAGAGCGAAGCTCTTCCATTGCTGCGTTTCAGCTAAAGTTTTTTTAAAATTAATATTCCACAAATTTTAGGGAATTTTAGTTTAATAAATTTATGCATTTTTAGGCGTAGGATATGTTCCCTATTAAATTTTGAATTTTAGCTTCAACACAATTTTGGAGAAAATACCTCAAGAAATTTGTTACTGTGTAATTACTTTGGAACAATTGTATTATCATATGACCCCTACTAGTAGCCGATCAGGCCCCCAATAGGATAAATCGTGTCACCTGACTAGCCCCCGACTAAACTATCGTGACGCTACTGGCCGGGGGCTAGTCAGATGCTAGTCAGATGACCCGACTAGCCCCGATCGTAAGTGGGGGCAACTGGTCGGGAACCAGACTAGATCCCCATTTGAATTTCTACACGGGCCTGAATTTAAAAAACCGATTTTACGATAGTGTCTGTCATTTCGTTGTTGTTGTAGTCTATATATCAAATGAATTTTGAAAGACTGCTCGAGTGGGATTGTGCTTTGGCATACTTTTTGAAGGTGTAAAGAGAAAGGACGAGTTCATTAGCCAGCTATTCTAGATCTCAAATCAAAAAGTTAACGCATTTAAATATTTTTGAGAATATTTTTTTCGGTACCGAAAAATTCCATGTACGCAGTTTTTCGACGAAAAGAAAATTATCAGAGTTATAGAATTTTCAAACTTGAAAAAAAATTACAGGGCAAAAAACGCACGATTTGACAAAAATCTGAAAATAAAAAAAGTTAAATTTTAAACACTTTACAAAATCATCACAACGACCTTTTGTATTTTTCTAAAAAATCGAAAATTTAAGTCTTGATTGCTAAAAAAATGAAGAAAAATAAAAATTTCCATTTTGCGTTCAAATTATGCAAGATATGACAACAGATGAATAAAAAAATATAAATTAATTGAAATGATAGAAATTTCGCATGGTAGCTAAGAATAAGATTGAATGCAAAATAAGAAACAGATATTTAAATAATGATTACAAATAAAATTCGTAATTTATTCTGTAATAACTGAATACTATCGACTAGAAAATTCGATTTCTCTGGCTTTGACGTTGAAAAATTAAGCGAAGAAATAATGGTAGCTTAATGAAAGAGGTATCATTTTAAAGGTGCATATGTTGTACGTTAATGAGCCGAGAAGTAATATTCCAGAAAATGGTTTGCAGCTTACAGATCTGAAAATGTGATAAAAAGTAAGGAAATTTTACAGCTTGTAAAGACAGTGAACACTGAAACATTGATTTTTAATAAAAAAATAATAGGAAAAATCTAAAAAATTCATCGTGGTACTTTAAACATTTCTGAACAGATTGCCGTCAAAAAATTTGTAAACTATGAATAATTGTTCGTTTTTTGTAAATAAATATGCGACTAAACTATTTCCAGTTCTAATGAAGATAATGAATTGATTTAAATTGGAGGTCTGCAGCCCTATGCATCGCCCATGAATGGGTATGTGGTAGTTGTTATTTTAGCATCCGGAACATTTTTCCTAATATAATTAATTAATTTTGTAAACTATTGTAATTGTTGAAAATTTTAAACATTCATTGAGTATAAGCCTGTCACAACATTTCACCACAGAAATGTTTTTAATGAACATTAATAATTAGCCTTATAATATACTTTTTTATTAAATCACCCATACATTTCCGCTTTCCAAAAAATATATATCTATATACTATTTATTTATAATCAGGGCAGGGTGGCGACTTTAACGGGAAACCGTGAATTGAATTAAAAACCGGAAATTTACTTCTGATCGTAGCAAAATTCAAGTTCTCAATATTTTAGTAATTTTTGACAATTTAGAAAAGTAATTTTTACTTTATTTACGGTTGCAGGGAATATGAGTAAAAATAATAATCGTATCAATTTAAAAGTTACTTTTTCCGAAATAAAAAAAGAGGGTGCTTAAAGTATTTTTTAGAGTAGAAGCAGTATTTCGAAAAGGAAATAATTCTAAACTATAATATACCTTTTTTTTACATTTTTCGCTAAGAATTTTTTTTTCTTGAAAATGTAACTATTTGCGGTTGAAAACTGAACTTTTTTGTTGAAAATTAATTTTATTATTAAAGATTCATCATATTAAATAAAAATTCATATCTTTTTAAAAATATAAGTAATTTCTTAACTAAAAATTTAACTATTACAGTAGAAAATATAACTATTTTTTGTAGAAAATGAGTTTTAATAATTTTAAAAAACTTTCAACGAAAATAATAAATTTACACGGTTACAAGTTCTTATAATTTAAATTGTCAATTTTACACATTTTTCTGATAGAAATCACTTTCAACAGAATATTTACCGTTTTTGCATTTTCTTTTTTTTTATTTCGGAAGAAGGAAGTTTTAAATTGTGGCGAATTTTGACTTGCAAAGGGTATTTTTCAATTTTTTTCTTTTAAATCCTAGTTTCTATTTTTTTTTTTTAATTCTTGTTGCATATCAAAAACTCCTTGTCCGAAGGGATATTTTATTTCTTTACCAACTCCCTTTTTTAAAATAAAAACGATACTTATTTTCACTTATATGCCCTGGAACTGTAGATAAAGTAAAAATTAATTTAATTCCCGGTAATTTCTCGTTTTTTTCTCGGTCCTTCCCGGTTTCCCGCTCAAGTCTCCACCCTGTTCATAATTAAATGATGCATAAATATATATTTTTGAGACAGCGGAAATGTCTAGATGAATTAATAAAAAACTATATTATAAGGTGAATTATCATTATATATTACTATTACTAT
>NC_046658.1:92081315-92085106 GCF_010883055.1 Belonocnema kinseyi | reverse complement strand
ACTATTATAATTAGTCAAATAATATTATGAATCAATGTTTGAAATTTGCAACAATTACAATCTTTTATAAAATTAATTAATTACATTAACAAGATAAACAATAGAAAAATATGAATAAAATTCAAACTGTTTTCAAAATACTCACCTTTATATTCAATTTTTCTAATATTAAATTACATGTTTTCATAAATGTTTTTGGATTACTAATTACAGCTGCTCTTCTTGTTACTGAAAACCTTGTTCTTCCTTTTATATTTGTAAAGAGTATCAAGTTTATTGAATTTGAGTGTTTTTGCTGTATATAATACGCAAAGACAGGCCTATCTGATCGGATCGCCATCTATTGGATTTCTTTGAACTACGATACCCTCCAGGTGCTAAGAGAACAGTAAGAGTGGGGGCGATGCGTAGGGCTGCTTAGTTGAACTATCTGTAATAATTAACAATTTGTAGGAATTATGTGGTTCTTGTTGTCTTCGTGCAAATAGGGATATTTAAAGTCAGTTTTTTATATGGGAAATGAAGTGCCAGAAATCAGTGTGGTGCCATTTTTTCAGATGATCGTCCTCGGTTTTCCTCAGCCCAACCTACCAACTTGTGCCTCCGAGCCTCACTCTGGCATTCGAACCCTTTCCCTATGGTGAGGAAAACAGAGGATGATAAACTGAAAAATCGGCACCACGCTGGGCTCTTGCACTGGCTTTCCTATATAAAAAAAACTGACTTCATATATCACAATTTGGACGAAGGCATCATTATCTTCGTTAGAACTGAGGATAGTTCGATCGCATATTTATTCATAAAAAAAGAACAATTCTTTATATTTTGCAAATTTTTCGACGGCAATCTATTCAAAAATGTTGAAAGTGCCACCACGAAGTCTTTCCAGATTTTTCCTATTATTTTTTTAATAAACCATTTTCAATTGAAAAATTAAATACTTCATCTTTAGTTTCAAAATTGATCGCTTTTATTTAAATTTTTGACTATTTGGTTGAAAATCTTTGTATTTCATTGTTTTTCACCTAATATAATTGAAAAATTATTAGTTTTAGGGTAAAAAAATCAAAATTTAAAAAGGTCGAAAAAATGATTTTTTCCCAAAATTGTTTTTGTGTTTTCGCGACCATCAAAGTATATATAAAAGACAAAATATGTTGAAATACAATATTTAATATTAAGCTCAAATATTGTTAACCTCTCTTTCAGAAATATTGTGAAAAAAAAATAATAACATTTTCTTGGTTCTTGGGTTATAAACTGTCCAATATATTCAATTTTTTCACAAAACTGTGCAAATTTGTTCTTTTATCCTGCCCAGATGTGAACTTTGAACAAAAAAGTCGTAATAATTTCAAATGGTAAAATTGCTTATAAATCTAGTGTTCAAGTGCAAGAAATTTTCGAATGTTTGAAACTTATTTCTTCTACGTTCAGCCATTTCATTTCAACAAATTTTCAGAGACAAGCTTCACGAAAATATCCAAGGTTCAAGTAAGAAAATTAAATATAATTCGGTCCACCAAAAATTTTGATCCCGGCATTTGTCGTTTCTCTCAAGCGGTGAGAATTTTCTTGGTTAGAGGCCTTCCATAAACCACGTGGTTGCTTTAGGAGGAGGGGGGATTCTACAAAAGGCCACGGTGGACCACATGAAGGGGGGGGGGGACGTGTTCGAGCCACATGCTTTTATATTCAGGTGTAAAAAATAATAATAAAGCGCATAGCTTACTTTTTTGTTGAAATAGCATTCGGAGTCCTGAATTTGATCCCTGCGAACCAAACCGAGTGCCCCTTCCCCAAGTCTTTTTGTTTGTTCACATTAGTTAACGAATCGAGGCACCCTGGCGGACCGAAGGAACCGAATGGAGCCTCTAAAATGTATCCGTAAACACCCCTTTGGGTCCCCACTCGGTTTGTTTAAAAAAAACTCGAAAAAACAACAAAATCAACTTTTAATTGTTGAGATTCGGATTCTACATTAAAATTTCCTATAGAAGGTCACAGAATAATCGTAATACTTTTTTTGCAACGATAAAAACTTAAAAAATTTATGACGTATAACCGTGACTTTTTATAGGGAATATTTATGTAGAATTCGAATTTCAACACTTTAAAAGTTGATTTTGCTGTTTTTTCGAGTTTTTTAAAAACGAACCGAATGGGGTCTTTACGGGTACTTTGTAGAGACTCAAACATTGGGCTATGTGGTTTATGGAAGCGCCCTTAGTGTACAAGGACCACTTCGGCCAATTCCCATGGCATGTCATATCCTGAGTTAGGGAAGTGCTTTGCGTGCATTATATATACAAGGGCTGTCCCAAAAATATCCGACCTACCTCGATTTCTCGGTGTTTCATTCTCGGTTAAAATTCGCCAAACAGTACTTTTTGGTATTCCAAGTTCATCTTCTAGTTCCCTCCCAGTCAAACGACGATCTTGTTCAATTGCGACACGCACACGCTCGATATTATCCGACGATGTTCCCGTCGAAGGTCGACTAGAACGAGGATCACTGTCAACAGATGTGCGGCCACTTTTGAACCGCCTTACCAATCTTTTATTTGTGTGTTTGTCCATACACTCATCTTTAAAGGCCTTTTGAAACATTTCAATAATTTACGCACAACTTTTACCGAGATCAAAGCAAAATTTTATGCAAATTCGCTCTTCGGTTCGTTCTGTCATTTTTAGTAATAAACGAATTGCGACAAACGCAAATAAGTCGATGTAAACAAATACACGCTGCGCGGGAACTAAGTTGCTTTATCGGTATCTCGGGCTACTGACGAGAAGGTTAGGAGTTGCTGGTGACGTGCGTACCCTGCAGAGATCGCCTGAGTCTCTCCGCTGTCACAACCCGGGTATCGCGTCCTCTATATATGTCGCGATATTACCGTCCGGACTCGAAAGGTAAACGTTGATCCGTTTAAAAAATTTAAGACCTATGAAGATAGGTAAGTAAAAAAAATAACAGGTTTAAACAGAAAAATAATCACAAGCGTTCACTTTTATCATTTATTTAGAGGAAGGTTATTTTATACAATTAATGTAATGAATGTCGAGTTAAAAATATGAAAAGCTACTCGCGGAATAGAAAAGAGAAAAAACGACTTCTCTAATCAAAAGCTAGTCTAATTCTGCCCTTCATATCAAGAATCGGTCTCCTCTTTTTTTGAGCCTCCGAGGTCCCAGAGCAAGGGTTTCTAGTGAAGATCATTTTTTAAGCCAATCAAATTTCTGGGTCCTCCTTTTAAGGAGGGTCTCCAATTTTAAGAAAGCCAATCAAAATTAGAATGAAAATGAGACCTCCTTCTTAACTTTTCCCATGCATCTCAGAATCCCATTGCTCTTATCTGCCCTCGAGTCATGTCTATCCGCACCTACTTGAGATTTTTGAAGCGCCTGGACTCTTGACACTTAGGGTTGCTGCAACGATTTAGTTGACCATAACTGTCTGACCAAGGAAAGAAGGGAATGAAAATTTGTTTCTGTTATATATTTTATTAGTTGTTAAATTACTAAGGGCTTGAATGTACTATGAGACTTTTAAGTGAAACTATCACGGAACTCACCAGAGATCCGAGAAGTTTCTTATTTTATTAGTGTTCCTTCTAAAAAACGATGGGATCTTTACCATGCAAAAAGGGTTGAGTTCTACATGATCCCATAACTAGATGAGCGCGGGCTACGCGATCATCACACCTCCCCCCTTATTTTAGAAAAGAAAAAGGTTATAATCCTTTTACTTTTCTCTTTACTTATTTAATGGTACTCTTTTTTTTTATTTA
>NC_046658.1:92079942-92081215 GCF_010883055.1 Belonocnema kinseyi | reverse complement strand
AATGGTTGCGTTAAAACATTAAAAAGAAAAGGAAATACTTAATTCTTAATTTTAGTTATAAAAAGAATCCGTTTTTTTTTGTTTATTTGTTTGCAAAATTTTGTAAGGGCGTTTAGTTAATGATCAGTCAAAGTCAAGTGATCGCTGTGACGTTAAATCAATATGGCGTTGGAAATTGTACGGTCAGCCATGCTGAATTTTCTTGATCACATTTTGAGGTTAAGTTAGTGGTTATTTACAAAAGTTTTTCATTTGATTATATAGAAGCAAACATATATATACATACATACACATATATATATATACATATACACACATATATATATATATACATATATTTAGCTTTTGTGAGTCTTAATATTTAATTATTTACATATACTGAACATAGTTTTTATATTTATAATTTATTAACAAGTGTTTTATTTATGTGATTTGTATGGTTATTTATTCTAGTGGATTTATGCGCAAATGTGCAATTTTTAATTCATTTTTATGCACAATTTTCTGTTCGCGTTCTGAGATCTTTAGCTCTACATTATGATCAGGGAATGCATTTGTAATTAAGTAAGGATCGACATAGTGGTCGTCAAGTTTAGAAGTCCTTGGTTCCTTCAGTAAGTAAACATATTCTCCGATATCGTAATTGTCAATGTTTGATTTTCGGTCGTAGTAGAATTTATATTTTAATTTTGCCTGCTTGATATTTTCTCGAGCGGTAGATTGAGCCTCGTATATCTTAAACAACAGATTATCTAGATTATCTAGGAATTCTCGGATCTTCGCCAAAAACAAGTTTATGAGGGGTGAATTTAGTTTCAGAGTGAACAGAGGAATTAAAAGAAAACATGGCGAATTTCAACCATTTATCCCAATTTTTATTTTCGCAATAATGGCGTAAATATTCAATGAAAACGTGATGACTTCGTTCTAGAGCACCGAGGGATTGAGGGTGGAAGGCAGTGGACTTGATTTGTTGGATCTTAAAGATTTGACAGAAGGATCTCATTATTTGACTAAGAAAGTTACTGCCTTGATCAGTATAGATGATTCTAGGACAACCAAACCGACAAATCACATTTTCTGCTAGGGCACAAGCGACAGTGACCGAGTCAATGGTTTTTAAAGGTATGGTGTCTGAGTATTTTGTCAAACAGTCTTGCACCGTTAGAATAAACCTACCAGGTGTATACATATGAAACCGGTATTTTTTCAAGAAAAAAACACATTTATTTCAAGAGAATGATAACAAATATTTTATTCAAAGTATGCGCCC
>NC_046658.1:92078550-92079842 GCF_010883055.1 Belonocnema kinseyi | reverse complement strand
AAAATTAAAATTCGAAAATTTTTTCTAAAGCCTCCAGGGGACTTCGTTTTCGCACGAAAAAATTTTATGTGCCCTTATTGCATCCGGACCCACAATTGGGGATGTTATAATCAAATCCCGTAATTTTTGGAACGCTTCTTGTTGGGGTTTGTCCCAATGGAACTTGATGCCTAATTTTGTAAGCATGGTCAAAGGCTTAGCTAATTTAGAAAAATCAGGTATAAATCGTCGGTAATACCCGTTTAAGCCAAGAAACTGTTTGACATTCTTACGTGTCTTTGGGCGGGGAAATCTTTTGACAGCTTAAAGTTTTCGCGGGTCAGGTTGAACTCCTTGCTGTGTAATTACGTGACCTAAGTATGTAATTTCTTTTCGTAAAAAGTGACATTTTTCAGATTGGAGTGTGAGCCCTGCGGTTTGAAGTCTGCCCGAGAGTTTCTTTAGTTTTTCGGAATGCTCTTCGAGTGAGCTTGCATATATGACGATATCGTCCATATATACAAAAAGCTCTTGACCTTGCAAACCAGACAAGACTTGATCCATAAGTCTTTGAAATCTGGAAGGAGCAGTTTTTAATCCAAAGGGCATTCTTTTATATTCGTAATGCCCATATGGACTAGAAAAAGCAGTCTTTACCTGAGATTCGGGATCCATTGGAATTTGATGGAATCCAGCAGCTTGATCTAGGGTTGAGAAATACTTGGCACCGCGTAGTTGGTCCAATATATCGCAGATATTAGGCAACGAGTAGGCATCGCCGATAGTTTTCGAGTTTAATGCCTTATAGTCAATAACCATTCTCGTTTTTACTTTTCCCTGGAAGTCGGGTTTTTTGGGGACTATTAATAAGGGAGAGTTATAGGGGGAGTTGAAAGGTTCAATTATGTCGTTCTCTAATAGCTCCTTTACATGTTTTTGCGCTTCTTCCTTATCGAATTGAGTTTGGCGATACTGTTTAACATTTACAACTTTTTCATCACAAGTATTAATTTTGTGGGTAGTTACATTAGTGCTTCCAAGCATATCTGTTGGCAAATGAAATTGGTATGGAAATTTGTTAATGAGAACCAACAAACTATTGGTTTCTTCATTATTTACATTTGTCAAGTCCAAATATCGAACGATATCGCACATCCTCCGTGGATGAGCTACTAGCTTTTCAGAATATTGGTCATTTTTATTTAAACTGTGTTTTTCTAAATTTATGAGATTATATTCTTCCAGTTCTAAGGGTGGCAGAGTTATCTCGGTATCTTCATGGGTGGCATTTATTGCAAAAACCCTGGCAAATC
>NC_046658.1:92076887-92078450 GCF_010883055.1 Belonocnema kinseyi | reverse complement strand
AAAAATTTTTAGTGCCCAGAAAGATTTCTAATTCACGCAAGTTGATAATACTTGAACGTCATTATTCTGACGGTTTCACCAAGTTGTGTAGAATAAAAGAGTGGGAAAATTGTTTGGAGATCCGCACTTTCGATGAGAGTTACGCAATGACGTTCTTTTAACCTCAAGGAAATTCCGGACAGGTCAAATAATAAAAAATAAATAAAAATGTTTAACAGATCGGTGCATTATACTTGTACTACAAAACTAATACCTAGTTTTTGGCGTATAACAATCTTTTTGAACGCCCAAACTCATTATTTTCTTGTACCTATATTAGCCAACCCCTCAAATGAAGCAAAATTTATTGAAGAAATGCTAAATAACAATCTGTTCAAAATCTGTAGCCTTTTATCTTGGGCGAATTACCTAGAAATTCTTGTTTTCGACGGCGTACGAACAGTTAGTTTTTTTGCACCCATGTAAATGAAAGAATAGAAAAAAAACTAAATAAATAAAGACAGCAGTCATTCCTTTTTTTCTCGAAAACAGCCAAGTTTGGTTATAATAAGTAGAGATAATAAATCATGCCTCACATAGAAGATACATTTTTGTGCACTACCCGACTCATTAATGATTCAGAATGGGAAATTCGAATTTTTAATGGGCCATGGACCTTTTATTTCTATGCACCTTGTGAAACCGTTACTACAATCTTCCCTACACCTTGCTTGAACTTCGAGCAATATTACAACAACAACAATCTAAAAGTCTGTACACTATCAGAATGCGAAGGATATTTGAAAATTTGCACTTTCAATGGACACGGAGTTGTCCTATTTTTCTCCCCCCTGTAATTACCCTCTTTCTCGAATTTTCATCATAATGTTACTTGACAACGTCACATACGATTGTCAAAAGTTTACCTTTCCTGATCATTGGTTGATAATTTTCGTCACTAAAAATAGCGTATATAAATTCATAGTACCTTTTGGTCCTCAACACCCTATTCGTGAACTAGACGAAGATTTTGAATCATACACTGACAATCTGTTACACGAATCAACTAAGCATTATAAAGGAAGGGTAAAAGCATTTGAAAATTCATGGGAAATAACCTTAAAATTTCCTCGTTGTCTTGCTGGATTTTTTCGCCCCTTTTTGCCATAATTTTCATTTATTTAAAAAATAAAAAAAAATAAAATAAAAATGGAAGGGGATCATAATCATACAATTAGTTCTGTCGATCTGTCTGAAGATCACAGTTATGCCAATCTTAACTCCCAAGGTGAAATTCTCTCATCACATTCTCAAAAAAGTGAAAGAGATGGTACACCCCAACACACCTCGACAGGACCATTAATCCTGTACGCTTTGAGCGAAAATGGAGACTTTGTACCTTATTCCTTTAGAGAAGAAAATATAAATAATACTAGATCGTTAGCCTCAAATAATAACTCGGAAACCCTTATTGTCAAAAAGGCGTGCCCCCTTGATGACCTACAAAGTAACTCACGAAGGTACGTTAACATAAAGCTCGCAGCCGACATGGTACCCACCTTCGATGGTAAAGTACCACCAGTT
>NC_046658.1:92038595-92076787 GCF_010883055.1 Belonocnema kinseyi | reverse complement strand
TAAATTGATAAATTCATAATTAATTGAATTAACAAGATTTATTAGTCTGGTCTTTTGAAATCTATCTTTACAGGAAAAAATCTTATTCGAGTTTCAAGTTAAAGAACGAGTCGCGGCCGCAGACCAGATTAATCTGTCTTTTTGTTTCGTCGTGGAAGCTTCGATACCGTCACAGCGGTCCTCAGCCTCCTCTCTCTTTCGTGTGTTTCTCTGGTTAGCCTGCTTTACTTGCTCTACAAATCCCTACCCTGAAAAGTGTCTAATTCGTCGTCGATTTCATAATACATCTTCTCATGGGAAGAGAGTACGTGACTTCACGCTTGGCCGATTATTGAGATAAAGTCCAGGCGCACACATTGTTTATGTTATCATTCGGAGAACCGACTTCTCGGAGGTCTTATTAGTCGTCTCAACCAAAATCAAACAACTCTCTAATCAGTTCTTTTTTAACGATATAGTGTCGCCAATTGTATATCTAATATAAGATTTATATATCCTGCAATCAAATTTGACTTTCTTTTTATTTAAACTGAAACCGCGAATTTGCGTCACTGACTGTGCTGTTCCTAGCAGCGAGAATGCGAATTATATCCGCTCATTACACCGCGCGAAGACATAAACGTAGGTCGGATACTTTCGGGACAGCCCTCGTATTTATGTTAGGTTAGGCTATAGTTTCATATTTTTGTTTGTGTGCGTACAATAAGTTAAGAACGTGTATTTCGTGTGTGTAATCCATCCATCCTTGCTTCCTTCCCTCTGATATACAAAGTAGGCTAAGTATGGAAGCCCCTCTAAAAATCGGAATTTTTTTTTCGTGTTGAAAATGACGGCGCGGTGATGTAGAAACTATAGAACTCTACCGTGTTTTTGATTTGAGAGGCGTTCTGTGAAATATCCAGTCTTCCACTTTGTTTTTAATGGACTTTAGTTTTGCAAATTTTAAAGCTTCCCGTTGCTAAAACTACTGTCCAATTTAAGAATTCTTCCTGCATGATATTTAATTCTCATAGAAATAGTTCTGTAGAATTTTAAATAACGTAGGTCTATAGTTAGTGCGGATTTTTTTCTCATATTTGCCACATCGGAACTAATTCTGTAATTCCTCAAGACTTAGACATTCTGAGTATCAGGACTAATGAGAGTAAATTCGTAATCAAAAACTCCATATACCAAAGTTCATGCATTTGCGTACGAATTTTGAAACTAGGAATTTTAAAATTATAAATCTAAGGGGATGGTGAGAGTGGGAGTATAAAGTGGATAATAAAGAGGGGATGACTACCTTCTGCATTATACTCGCAAATTAAAAAAATTGCAGTTTCATTTTTTTAAAATGTAAATGTTTATTTAATACATCAACTCTATACCGAAAAACAAGGAAGATGGGGAAATATGATTAAAAATTTTACTAGTGCGTAGGAGAACTAGGAGGAGGAGTAGTCGAATGAGGAGGAGGAGGACCTAGCCTCTCATGAATAATCTTAGTTGACTCATCAATGGCCCAATGCATAGCATCTTCGATAAATCCCCCAGAACCGCCATCATTCAAAACATTCCTTTCACTTCTTACTAACAGGATGGGCTCTTTAACTTCAATCACAGCAATATTTAAAGTTGGGTTTCCGAAAAAATTACTTATGGTGCTTTTAACGATGTCATTTTCTTCAAACCCACGGGATAAAACTCGAAACAGTCTCTTGCTGTCGTTGTTATATCTTCGAAAAATCTTAGCATGCGCTACGACAATATAAGGATGTATTGCCCAGGCAGTACTGTGAATGGGTGTAAGCCTATTTTCCAAAATTTGGACTTTTGTAGGTTCATGATCCTTCAAAAAATGAAGAGGCTGCGTCACCGTTCCCATTGCTCTAGCATACCATGGATTGCCTGGAAATCTGGTCACGTCAGGGGGCCACGTTGGCTCTGGATGACGGCGTAGTGGAAGGTAAAAGTATGGCATATGGGACTCATAATCTGAAGAATATACAAGAATGTTAGAAGTGAATTTATTATTATCATAATTATTATTTAGAGAAAATATAAAAAAAACGTGATCCTTTATAAACGACCCCTTATATCGTCAAAATTTTATAAATTTCATCAATTCTATAAAATTTTTGTACATTTTATAAAAAAAGTATATAAAATAATTTTAGGCGCCTCTAAGCAACAAAAACAAACACTTTTTTGCTTTTTGCATTTCTTTTATATACAGGATAAACTGTTTTTAATTTATAGCGTTACAAACAAATGATTTTCTAATAATATGGAAAGATTAGCACTGGCTTGCCACAGAATTAATTGCCTCAACAATTTTAAATATGTACATTGTCTATGCCGAGGTTAGGTCTCCAAAAAACAAACTAAAAAATCTTCCAATCAATGGAAACTCCTCCCTGTGACTTGTTGTGTAAAAGTTACTATTTTTATAGCCTGTGTATACAAAACCGGTACCGGTAGTTTTTTAATTAAATAATTCATCATAGCTCGGAGAGCTACTGCGCATGCGCACACGTCCGATTTTCGCAGTTTAGCCTTCACGCAGGCAAAGATAGTATTACACTACCGAAATGCCGACGGAAAGAGGGGGAAATCGTCTGACATTGCATAAAATAATATTATTTTACAATCTTAAAATGACAATGAATCAGTAAGTTATAAATAATAGTGTACATTCAGGTTCTTTATATGCAACTTTTCAACGAGATTCTGCTTTCGAATTTCAACATTTTCTTTGGTTGAAAATTTGTTTAAATTTTCATAGAAAATTGCCATGATTAAAGGGAGCGTGGGGAGTAAAAAATTGTATTCTGTGTCAATGGTTATTCACAAAATTCAATTCTGTCTTTTGAGGGTTCTTATTTATAAAAATATTGGATTAAACAAGACAGTGTATAGAGAATAAACAATGTTACTAATGGGAGACATAGGCTTTGCAACAGTTTTAAGAATAATTATGACACTATGCGGCCTGGATGATTTCTAATTACCAAAGAAAAAGTTTACATGTCTTCAGCTTAAAAATATAATTTGTTTAGCAACAATTCATGGAGAGGAAATTTCATTCGATACAAATATTTCTATTTGATTTTAGGATATCTTACCTCATTGTAGATAATGTACAAGATATAAGACGGTGAAAACACTAAGACCAGGAGTTTTTATTGATTCTTTCATTTTAAATAAGTTATTGAGTTTTTTCGTATTATTTAATCGATTTTTTTTCAAAAAGAGGGGAGAAGGCTCAATTTCAAATAACTTTTCAGGAACTTGAATTAATTTCTTCTATTAACGTACTTATAACATGTATGGACGGCGAAGTTGATGTGGGTGTGGACGGAGGTGAGGAGCGTTTAGATGAGCTCGGGTATAATTGGTCAGCACCTCTACTAATTGCCGCGCCTTGCGAGCTTAATTCTGTAAGAACAAATATCAAATGATCGATCTTTGATTCTACATACAGACGCCGATAGGGAGGGGCTGTGAGATGTGGACCCCTGATTTAAATGGGATTAGTGGTTCCCCCAAAAAATTTTTTTTTTTCGGTGTTTGTCTCATCCCCCTCCTCTTATTGCTTCTTCATTGAGAAAGGTTTTCGATTACTTAAATTTTAAAATATACTTTTTTGCCAACCTATTTAAAATAGTAGTGCAGCTTTAAAACAAATAATTAAGTTTTCAATCAAGTTGAGTTGAATTTTCAACCAACCTATTAAAATGAATAAGTTTTCAACGAAAAGTAAAATAGTTAAACATTCAGTTAATAATAATATATTTTCAAAAAAGTGAAATAAAATAAAAAATAAAGTAGTTCAATTTTATATTAATAAAATTATTTTTCAATAAAGTAATTGGACTTGCAATCAAGCATTTAAAATTTTAACCAAAAAAATTTTTTCTATTTGAATATTTTTTCTATTAAATATAACCACTCCAAAAATGCTTGTATGTGTGGTCAAAGTTAAAAAGGACAAAATGTGAGATTTTTTCTATGCTGCTAAAATTTGACTTTAGCATCGAAAACCCGAATTTTGGTAATTAATCATTATGTCAAGATGAAAAATGACGACCCTGTTTTTATAAATACTTCATGATTTATCCTTTTTCAAGCCTTAAAAACAATTCCATAAGATTTCTTTTAATCAATATAATATTTAGTATTGAAAGCAGAATTAATTTCAAGTTTCAATTGAATCATTCAGTTTTTAATAAAATAGTTGAATTTTTTAACAAATTGTTAAATTTTCAACATGCAAAGATGAATTTGCACCAAATTGTAAATTTTCTAACAAAAATCATTAACTTTCAACCAAAATCAGTTGCATTTTCAAGAAAATAATTGAATTTTTTATAAAACAGCTTAATTTAGCAAAAAAGGTGGATTGTAAATAAAAAAAGAAACTTTTTGTCTGAATATACGAACGTTTGACAAAACAAATGAATTTGCTACCAAAAAGGATGATTTAAAAGAAAAAGACTTGAGTTTTAAGCCACATAATCAAACTTCCATCAGAAAACGGCTATTTTTTACTATAATAGAAAATTATAAGCCAAATAGGTGAATTAAAAAAATAAATAAATAAGGCTTTAACCAAAAAACAGAGTTAAGTGAAACGACAAATTAAATAATTGACATTACGAAAAAAGTTTTTAACCAAGGAGATTAATTAAATTCGATTAAATTATGATCGAATTCATTTGAAATCAGACAGAGTTCTACACTTGAAACCGTATTTTTCCATTCGCGAAAAAAAATATTTCTAAGAAATTATTCTCATATGAATTTTTCTAAGAAAAAAATTCAAAGTTGATTTTCTCAAAAAACCCACCTTTAAAATTTTTTCTAATTATTTTGAACTTGTACTTTTACATTAAGATACGAGGGTAGTTCAATAAGTCCTTAGAATGACCAACAGATGGCGCGCGAATCGCTCCAAATCATCTGTTTTCAGTCAGCACCACTCCCGACTAGATATATGGTGCAGTCACAGTCCACATCTTCTGAGTTTACGTGTTTTTATAACCAATTGAAAAAAAATTGTTCGTTAAGAAAAATGGAAAAAAACGAGTTTAGAGCGGTAATAAAATATTTTCATTTAAAGGGTTTAACTCCATATGAGATAAAAAATGAATTGGACTCAGTTCATGGCACATCTGCCCCTGCCTTAGCAACGGTTTATAACTGAGTAAATGAATTTAAGCGTGGCCGTACATCAATAAGTGACGAACCACGTTCAGGAAGGCCCGTAGAAGCAAGTACTCCCGAAATCATCAATAAAATCCACGATATGGTGTTGAAGGATAGAAGATTAAAAGTGCGTGAGTTAGCTGAGGCCACAAGGATATCTATAGGTGCAGTTGTTTCAATTCTACATGAAAAATTAGGCATGAAAAAGCTGTCGGCAAGATGGGTGCCGCGTTTGCTTTCAGCTGAGAATAAACGCAATAGAGTGGTCGCCTCTGAGGCTCTTTTGGCGAACAGGCGAACCAGCTCCAAAGAAGGCAAAGACCGTAAAGTCAGCTGGTAAGTTTATGGCTACAGTTTTTTGGGATGCCATTTTTGAGACGGGGAGAATTTTTACCCCTAAAAATGTTATTTAAATCAACTTTGTTCTTGAAAGATAGAAGGTAACGCAGAAGAACAGAAGACATTTTTTATAGAAGTTTTTTAGGGATGCAAACTTTTGACTTCATATTATTTTATATCCCTCATTGTTTATAAGAAAAAGTAGAAAATTTGATTTTGAGAAAAAAGAATTCACGGAAAAATACATCTGGCCTAATTGCCTCTAAAAAACAACATATATTTCGTCCTCGAGCGATTCTGCGAATTCGAAAACAAGGAAAACAAGGCTTATTTCTATACTTATTTTTTAACCTTACTACTTAAAATCACCTCAAAGTATAAGATTTTGACATTGTAAGTATTTTTGACATGACTATGATCACGCAATTTTTTATCTGAAGATAAACCCTAAGAAAATGAATTTTGAATAAACTAGTTCAATTGATGAAGATCGATTTTCAACAAAATAATAAATATTTTATGCGTTGCTGTGAAAAGAAAGGACTAGTTTGTCATCCAGCTGTTTTGGATAAAAATTTTAAAAGTTAGTGTGTTTTAAATATTTTGGAGACCATTTTTTCTGCATTTAAATATTCCATGTACGGCAATTCATAGTACTCGTAAAGCCGAAGAGTATATCCTTACGACTTTTTTCCATAAAAACAAAAATTATTTGAGTTATATCATTTTAAAAGTTCAAATTTTGATTGCACAAAAAATAATCAGAAATTAATAATTCCATTTTGCGGTCAAACTATCCAAGATATGAAAAGAGATAAATTAATTAAAAATGTGTGCTCAAAATGATATGCAAATTTGTTATGGATCCATTTTTAACAGAACACTTATTTTTTGTTTTATTCGTAAAAAAACAACATAAAAAAAACAATTTTTGGACAAACGACAAGCTACAAAAAAAAATAGTAAGACGAAAGTTGTTAATTCAAAAAAGATGTACAAACTTGCATTAATATTTTTTTTATAATATGTGCAGTTTTCGGTTTATTCTTAGAAACCAATATTAAAAATGAAGAGCTAAATTTGTGGACAAACGACACAAGGTATGAAAAAAATGAATAGATAGAAATTGCTTATCTAAAAAAGGAGTGAAAACTGATCAAAATTTAATATGAACAAATTTTTGATAGGACGCGCAGTTTTTGTTTTAATCGCGAAATATAATATTCATAATAAAAAAATTAAATTTCTTGAATAAACGAGACAAGGTATAAAAAAATTAATAGACAAACGATTTTTAAACAAAATAGGTCTACAATTTTGTATAAATTCTTGTTATGAAAATATATTTTAAAAAATTAGCTTTTTGAAAAACGGACACAAACTATAATAATATTTCATTTAATAAGATTTTTCGCCTACATTTTATCTACAAATTTGTTGAGAACCACCTTACACTACGATGCTTGTTTTTAGTTTTGAATTTGAAGTCACGAATGAACATGGGAAAACAAGGCTTATTTTTAGACTTATTTTTTAACCTTACTACTTAAAATCACCTCAAAGTATAAGATTTTGACATTGTAAGTATTTTTGACATGACTATGATCACGCAATTTTTTATCTGGAGATGAACCCTAAGAAAATAAATTTTGAATAAACTAGTTCAATTGATGAAGACCGATTTTCAACGAAATAATAAATATTTTATGCGTTGCTTATTTTGCTTTCATTTTTCATTCAGAAAATTTCCTAACGTTATTGTAACTAATATTTGATTATTCTTGACTGTTAAGATTAAAATATTATAATGATATAAATATTATTATTTTAGAATTCTGGCACATAATGAATTTCATTTATTTTCATTTCTAATAATCATTTTTACATTCTTATGATATAAGTCATTAGCTTTTTGTGAAAATGAACCCTGGGGAACTTGATCAAATCTCCAAGTCTTTATAATCCCAGAATCAGAAAAAAACTCTTAATCAGCCCTTTAAAACTTTGCAATACAATATAGGGGACAGGAAAGTAACCCAGTAGCGTTTTTGAGAAATAATCAAGTTCCAACCCCAGCCCCTTGCCAACGTCTTTTGGAGAGACAAATTTGACATAAACCTAATACTTTCTCTTCAGGATGAGAAAGTAAAAATTATCATTAACAATTACAGAATTTCTGTACATGACTTTACTTAACTTGAAATGTATATAACATTAAATAAAAATGCAATCTTCGGTGAACCTAAGTTTGGATCCATAAAAGTATATTTATGCCTAAGGTTTCTATTGAAAGAACAAAGATTTAATCCAAATATGTTCTCATTTCTATATAACCTCATCTCTGCGAAAACTTTGATTCCCAAAACCTAAAATTCAACATTATTTATTTTTGAGGTTTGGCGGCAGCTAAAATTAGGAAAAGATTATTTTTTGTGAAATTACTGAAAATTCTGTAAACTTTGCAAAAAATCAGTAAGATTTGCAGAAAAACAATGCTGTACCTATTTTTACTAACAATTCTTATCTTTAGTCGACTCGTTAGTCTCCGTTTATATATGGGCGTACACATTAAAAAAAGAAATACTAGCGCAATTATGTTAACACTAAATATTTGTTCACAGTTGCAAAATTACATTTTTCGATTGGACACTATAAGAATAAAACACTTTATTTAGTTATAATTTAAAATTGATACGATTTAATCATTCGAATTAAAAATTATAAAAGCTCGAAAGTTGAAGTATCTCGATTAGTTTATTTTTAATGATTTTAATTAGAAATAATAGAATTTTATATGATATAATTTTCGAAATTTTAATCTGAAATTGTTAAATTAAATTTCAGTTCAAAAGAAAAAACAGTTATTTCCTAATTCAGTATCGAATAAAATAACTTATAGATAAGGCAGTAAAACATTATTATAATATAATTTCCATTTCATTTTCTTGATTTCACATTTGACTTGGTATAAATTTTGTTCTTCGTCGTAGTAGAACAAATAATGTATGTAGATAGCAGAATCGAGGCTACTTTCTTTCCAAGTGAGGAAATAAATTTTGCTGGCAATTAAGGTTTTACTTATAAAAATTTAAGAATATATTTTTGAATAGAAATATTTTCGAAGCTTGTTTTCGTTATTTAACCCTAGTTTTCTTACGTGGGCCAAAATGACACAGGAGAATTTTGAAAGCGGCGCAATTTCTGCCTAACCAGTGGAGAGGGCAAGTTCCCGGAAAGGGAGGGGGTGAATGCAGTAATTAAAAATGTTTTTCTTTTATCGAATTCATGAATAAAGTTGAAAATAGGGTTATTTTATGCATCTTCGTACATATGAAATAACTTTAAAGATGATACTTGTATTAATTTTTTCTGCACATACCAATCGAATTAAGAACAATCAGGGCGAAGTAAATTATAGAAAGGATTCTAATTGTTTTTAAATGTAGGAACAATTGATTGTTAAAGAATCTTGAAAACATCTTGACTAATGAACATTCTGATGTTTCGTTTATATATACTATTTTGGGATATTTGTGTTTTCCCTCTTACGAGAATAGATCGTACCCTAGATGGATCTTATTCTCGGAGCTTAATGAGATAGCAAATTATAGTCAACATAATGTTATTTATACAATCATCAGTTGTTTCATTGTGTTTAGCCTAAACACTTCAGAAGCCGGATAAATTTTCAGAAACAACTTTAACTGATTAGTAAAAAATTTATTTAAGATTAAATTAGGCTCTGAATTCCCATGAATAATTTTGTGCACCAAAATTAGAGCGTGAGTCAAATTAACAAATAAAAATTAGATTTTTTTTTAAATTTTCACGTTCTGAGACACCTGAACATAAAAAACTGGTTTTACGATAGTGTCTATCTCTCTGTCGTTGTTGTCTGTATATCAGATATCTTATGAAAGCCTACTCTGATGGGATTGTGCTTTGGAATAGTTTTTGAAGCTGTGAAAAGAAAGGACTAGTTGGTCATCCAGCTGTTTCGGATAAAAATTTTAAAAGTTAGTGTGTTTTAAATATTTTGGAGACAATGTTTTTTCTGCATTTAAATATTCCATGTACGGCAATTCATAGTACTCGTAAAGCCGAAGAGTATATCCTTACGACTTTTTTCCATAACAACAAAAATTATCTGAGTTATATCATTTTAAAAGTTAAAATTTTAATTGCACAAAAAATAATCAGAAATTAATAATACCATTTTGCGGTAAAACTATCCAAGATATAACAAGAGAGAAATTAATAAAAAATGTGTACTCAAAAATATATGCAAATTTGTTATGGATCAATTTGAACAGGACACTTAATTTTTGTTTTATTCGTAAAAAACAACATTAAAAACAAATAATTTTTGGACAAACGACAAGCTACAAAAAATAATAAGACGAAAGTTCTCAATTCAAAAAAGATGTACAAACTTGCATTAATATATTTTTTATAATGTGTGCATTTTTCGATTTATTCGTAGAAACCAATAATAAAAATGAAGAGCTAAATTTTTGGACAAACAACACAAGATATAAAAAAATAAATAGATAGAAATTGCTTATGCAAAAAGGGAGTGAAAACTGATCAAAATTTATAATTAACGAATTTTTGATAGGACGCGTAGTTTTTGTTTTAATCGCGAAATATAATATTCATAATAAAAAAATTTAATATCTTGAATAAACGAGAGAAGGTATGAAGAAAAAAATTAATAGACACACGATTTTTAAACAAAAAGGGTCTACAATTTTTTACAAATTCTTGTTATGAAAATATATTTTTAAGAATTAGCTTTTTGAAAAACGGACACAAGCTACAATAATATTTTATTTAATAAAATTGTTCGCCTACATTTTATCTATAAATTTGTTGAGAACCACCTTACACTACGATTCTTGTTTTTAGTTTGAATCGCAAGAAAGTACATTAAAAACAAACAAACGAAATTTATGGAAAAAGGACACAACTGTCAATAAAATACTTATTAACAATTTTTTATGAGAATGCTCACTTTTTTATATATAAGAATAAGACAATTAATATAATTTTGTTTTGATACCAATGCATGTTATGAATTGTAATAGTATAAATTTATTGAAATGATATACATTTTCAGGGTAGCTAAGAATAAGATATAATGCAAAATAAGAAACAAATACTAAAATATGAATTAAAAATAAAATGTGAACTTTCTTTGGCATCATAGTAGAACCTCGATTATTCGGCTTTCGATTTTCCGAGGCACCGCGTTATCCGAGACAATATTGCAGCTAAAATACGATTGAGCAGACTTAAACAGTGCTCTATTACCGACTTCCTTGATCCACGTTAGTTACAATTCTTTGTACCATAAAGATAAATCCACTTTCGTAAGTTGTTTACTTTCATTTCTTTAATATTTACATTATCTTTCTATTTAAAATATATCAAAAATAGAAAGCTCTTCCGAATTTTTTACTTCTACTGTATCTAAATAAGCAAGGTGCCCTTAAACTTGTGAGCCACGCGCTTAGCGCACAATGAGAATGTGTCCGCGCGGCGGGAAGATTTTGTATTGTACATTTGAGAGATTTTAAGCCCTTCAATTCTAAAGATTTAAAACTTAAAGTTCTAAAAAAATGTTGACGAATATGCAAATAAAAGTCGAGTTTTCAGTTTCAAATATTCTAATGGTACAAGTCGGGTGTGTGGGTTGTGAACTCGACTTGATCTATGATGTGTTGAGAGACGTGTACATATACTTTTGTAGTTATCCACCTCCTTGTAGATGGCTCTACTGTAGGGGCCTAAGTGGAGGTAATATTTTCTTAAAATATCTTGGCGCCGCCATTCTAGTGTTCGTTGATGTTATGGTTTCGTCAACAAACTGCAAATTTTCCTAAGTTCAAAAAAGTTGTGTCTCGCCGTATGAAGTGAAATGAGGACATTGAAAAATAAACAAAGTTAAAGTAAATTGAAATGTTTGTGCTGTGCCAGAATGTTACTGATTTCACTTCTCTATTATAATACGAATAAATAAAATGTTGAAAAAAGGTTACATTCCATGTGCAATGTAATTCTTCATTTATTGGAGAATTATTGCAAAATTGTACAAATTTATGCCGAAAAATGGTACAGCAAACAGTATTTACACATTTTTCGTCTTAAATTTGTGTAATTTTTAATTAATTCGTTTATTTTCTCCAGTTTTAATTCATGCAACACATTCAAATAATATACACATTTACGTGCACGAACACATGGATACACTTTAGTTTGCCACCTCCTTGTAGATTGTGCTAGTGTCGCTATTAGTGGTCAAGCGCGCCCATGGGAGTCGACCCAGCCTGATGGTGTGTGGCGAGCCGCTCATGCCCCCTCGGCAGAGGCTACTTTGCATCCGTGGCGGTCAGAAGGTATCTTCAAGGGTGATTTACAAGAAGGTTACAAGAAGGTTAGACCTAGAAACCTAGGTCGCGTCTATACTCGCCCGGTTGAGCTGGAGGGTCCGGGGTTTCGCAACGCCTGAATGGATCCAGGCGGCCCGAAACCGCGGAAGGCAAAGTCCGAATAAAGCGGAGTTGCGAGGAGGCGCGACGTAGTAAGATGGAACGTACGGAGGTACAGGAAGAGGAAGGTGCAAGAGGCCGGTAATCCTCTAAACCAAGGCCGGTTTGAAGGGCGTCTCGAAGGGCGCCCAAGCGACGGCGGACTCGGGTGTGCTTGCCGGGATGGGAAGCCTTCGATTTTCCAGGCATACGTCTCGAGGAGGATATGAATAAAAGAGAGAGAGGAAAAATAAGCAAGGCCTATCGGAGCCGCGAGAACGGCTTACCGGTGCTCGAAAGAAGGCTAGAAAAAGGTAACCGAAGCTGCAAGGAGAGCTTACTGACCTTGTAAGAATTAGAAAAGAAAGGGCGACCAGAGCTGCGAGGAGAGATGCAGTGAGAGAGAGGGAGAGGTATGGACAATTGGTATGAAATGGTGAAGGAGTGAGCGAGAGAGGAAGAGAGACACAACTGGAATTACTTTTTGGTTTCGATAGCACTCTATATTCTGAAAAAAATGGTACAGAGACCAAAGCGACAGGGGGACTGAGGCTTTTAATTACGTCCGCCGAGAGGCGGTCTGGCAAGCGATTGGCCCGGTCCTCTAGGCCACTCGTGTCGCTGATGGAAGGGCGTAGTGGCTGCCCCGTCCATCCCTTCTATCTGTTCAAAGTTGAGCGCGCAGCTCAACTTTGAAACGCACGGTACAATTTCGTATGCGGTACGAAGTTTTTTGGAAAAAACAAAATAAAAATATGCGTAAATAAAAATAATGGAAATTAAAAAAATAGAAGCGCAGGTAAAATAAAAAAGCGTATAAAAAAACAAAAGTATGATTAAACGTAGGGAAATGTGGGTAAATATAAGAATAAAATATAATAAAGTTTGAATATAAATCGAGGTGGTAGAAAGAAATATTGATAATTAAAGGAAATATATAAAAGAAAAATAATGTTACTACTAAAATGAAACGAAAATAAAAAAATTAAAGTTCCAAAGTGAATAAAAAGTGAATAAGTGAAATTAAAACAAATTTGCAAAAATGTAGAACAAAATGCATTGGAAAATATTTACAATAAAAGTTAAAAATACAAATATTTGTTAGGACTGACCCTAGAAAAATTATGAATTACCTTCGAAGGAATTTCGCGCGTAAAAAAAATTATAGTATAAATTTAATTGTAAATATTCTTGTTCCCTAACCCTGGCTTGAATAATTGTAATAGATGAACAAAAGAAATAAAATAGAAGGGGAGAATCGAAATTAAACATTTCGTATTGAATACGTGGTTGGCGACCGCTGGCGTTTTTCTTGTTGAAAGAAAGAGAGAGAGAGAGAGAGAGAGAGAGAGAGAGAGAGGGAGAGAGGGAGAGAGAGAGAGAGAGAGAGTGAAAAGGGAGTGAGAAGAGGGAGAGAGGTGGCGCGGCGTGACTCATACTCACGGGCCTGGTGCGTGCTGGGGAAACGTTCCGCCACAGATGCGCCAGCTGCTAGTTTAAAACTCTCTTCCTCCCATGTTGTTATGATTGATGGAGAGAAAGCAAGGTCGTCTGATTGCCACTCTAAAACGATTCAACCCGGAAGGTTTTCCCAGTCTGGGTTTTTGTTTAGTAAACACAGACGGGGATTCATTCCTGGCAAATTGGTTTAGAGTGGTTCTCAAACTAAAGAACCATAACAATAAATTAAGAAATTTCAAATTAAAATTGTTAAAATTATATAACACAAGAAAATCATGCTCACGTCAAGTTCGGTCAAATTTTTATTTATCATCTTTTTCATTGTCAACTAAATAATGTACACTATCAACATTATTATTGTTTCTTTATTTTATTATTATTTTTAAATCCTAAATAGTGTTTGATATTATTAATTATGCCTTACTATAATTTTTGTAATTCGATTTAAAAAAATTATAAATCGATTTCTACCTTAACTTTCGTTCATAAATAATTGCCCTATATGTCCCAGTTTGTAAGGATACATTTAAATATAAGAGAATATATCTCCATCAATTCAATATTTCCACGTATGAATAATAAAAAAATTTTTATGTAAAATACGAAAAAACGTAGTAGAATAGGGTTTCTTCACGGTTTTAGATCAAATAATTTTTTAATACATAATTTTAATCCGAATCGAAGGTGCGCTATAATATTTTTTTTTTCTGTTGAGTCGTTTAACAGAACAAAATTATTAACAATTGAAGGCGGTAAAACAATTATTCAAGTTTGTATCACGTGGGTACGCGTGTAATATTGAGACTAAGAGTGTGTAGTACGCTGAAAAAAATAGTAAGTATAATTATACAGGCCCACAATATAAAAAGATTGTCTGTACGAGACAAGGGACTAGGCTACCCTTATTGATTTTGAGCCGATGAATTCGAATCTGTCCTCAGAATTTCTTGTATATTTTAAATTTTTCCCCTAGATTCACGAACTCAAGGAAACTTTAGGGATATTCTGGGGTTTATTTTGATAATACTATTATAAGCGAAAATAAACACATAGGTGTTATATTCTTAAATGTAGCGAGTTGTAGAGACTTAATTTGGATACAAAAATTCTCTAGTGTGTCTTCTGTTTCCCCTAGCTTGGGTAATTCTAGGGAAATGGAAGGTGTTTTTCAGATTATATAGATTTGTGCGGGGAAAATAACAAAAATGACATGTCATTTGCAGTTTTGTGGGCGAAATCAGTCACGTTTCTTGTGGAGATAACTTTTTTTGTGGGCCTGTGTGAGAGAGAAAATAGAACAAGCCCGAAAAATTTGGTATTCAAATTTATGTTTAGCACGCAAATCTGCAAAGGATATGACATTTTAGTTATTTTTTCCGTATAAATCTACATAATCTGAGAGAAACCTTCAATTTCCCTAGAATTACCTAATCTAAGGGAAACTGTAGACACACTAGAGAATTACTGTGTGCAAACTAAGTCTCTACAAATCGCGACATTTAAGAATTCATCCATATTTGTCTATTTTCTTGTATACTGGTATTATAAAAATAACTTCCAGAATATCCCTAGATTTCCCCCTCTTTCGTGAATCTAGGGGAAAACTGTGACATGTACGAGAAATTCTGAAGCCAGATTCGAATTAAGCAGCTCACAATACATAAATATGGCGTAGTCACTTATCTCATACAAAATCTTTGTTTGTGGCCCTATGTGACGAGAAAATCCCTATGCTTTTCCTTACTTTTTGCAACTAGGGAGATAATGCTACAAGTCCGAAAAATATAGTGGTCAAATTTAGATTGAGATGGCAAAACAACGAAGGATATAGCATTTTTGTTATTTTTTGCCATATAAATCTGTATAACATGAGCAAGACCTTCTATTTCCCTAGATTTATCCTAGCTAGGGGAAACGGAAAGCACACTGGGGAATTTTACTATAAATTTGGTCTTTACGAGTCCCAACACATAAGCGGACCGAAGGAACCGAATGGAGCCTCTACAAAGAACCCGTAAAGACTCCATTGGGTCCGCATTCGGTTCCTTTTTAAAAAACTCGAAAAATAGCAAAATCAACGTTTTAATGGTTGAAATGCGGATTCTACGTTAAAATTCGTTATAGAAGGTCACGGAATAATCGCAATAGTTTTTTTTTGTAACGGTAAAAAGTAAAAAAATATAAAAGACCTATAACGCCTGTTGACTGCTACTTACAGGCGATGCGTTTGAAGTGTAGCAGTTAGCAGGCGTATACGTCTTATACTTTTTAAAACTTTTTACCGTTGCAAAAACACTATTGCGATTATTCTGTGACATTCTATAGGGAATTTTAACGTAGAATCCGAATTTTAACCATTTAAAAGTTGATTTTGCTGTCTTTTCTAGTTGTTTAAAAAGGGAGCGAATGAGGACCCAATTGGGTCTTTACGGGTACTTTGTAGAGGCTCCATTCGGTTCCTTCGGTCCGCCAGGTATCCCTAGGTTTTTCCCTATTTTTTGCATCTAGAAGAAAACTGAGACGCGTAGGGGAAATTCTGAGGCCAGATTCGGATTCAGCAGCTCAAAATCCATAAGGGTTTAGGGTAGCCTAGTCACTTGTCTCGTGCCGATAACTTTTTTTATTTTTTAGGCACATAACCAAAACAAAACAAATTAAAAATAGTAAACAATATGTAAAAACTATTTTATGGACGTTTTTAAAATTAGAATTTTATATAATATATGATTCATTTGTTAAAAAAATTATATCTGACTTTCGAGACGACCCTATTTGACGTGTGATTATTTAAATTTACGATCAACGCGTGGATAAATGTTATTGAGAGTTAAAGAGAATTATATTGGTTATGTATTGATTTAAAATTTTTGTTCCTTTTAACAATTTTGCTAATTATAATGTTACCTTTACTATCTTGAAAAATATCTTATTGCCTTTACCGTGACTGAAAAAAGTAACACGTTACACGCAGAACAAAATTCCGCTAAGGATAAAGGATTTTCAGTTAAAACTGGAACAGCATAGATTTTTTGTAAAGATTAACGAATTTCGAGATATTCTAACCTAAAATTTTAAAAGACACTATTTTTCGACATATTTGAGGTTATGTAAAATCATAAGGTACTTTGTTTAACTAGTAGAATCATCTTAAAGAATAAGTTTTCCTGTTTCAAATACCGTTGAGTTTGCTTAAATATCTTTATTTTTATCGAGATATGATCATTTTAAATCTGTTTCTCCCCCGTTTTTGCCGTGTATTCGAGTAGATAAGTAAGGTACAAATTTCAAATTATCATATCTCGATGGTAGAAAAAGAAGATATTGAGGCAAGCTCAACAGCATTTGGAAGAGGAAGACTTATAATTTAAGGTGGTCCTGCTAGTTTTGTGAAAAAATTATCTTATGATTTTGCATGACCTAAAATATGTCGAAAAACAATGTTTCTGTTATTAAAAAGCAGTCCAATTTTATTGGACTGTGTTATTTGTTTTAGTTTATGTTTATTACTTCTTACAATATTTTTAATTTCATAAATAAATATGAATAAGCAGCAATTTTTGTGTGATAAACACTGACCAGAAAACCATAAACTCAGAACACCTTTTATTATGTATTTTTCATTTCATTATGTATCATTAGATTTAATTGTTACAATTCAACAATTCATTTTTGGCTCTAATATTCATACTGACTCAGGTGGAAATGTTGGTAGTGTGCCAGAGTTCATCAACGGCGCAGTACTGGCCCAATGCGGCCCACCAGTAAAGACAGGCGACAATTTGCCCAGTAGTGGCTAAGATTAGCTGCACGACAGGGACAGTACTGTGCCATTTGTGCAAAACTCGAACTTAAAAAATACTGATAAATGTTGGTGAGATGTTTTCACAGAATAAGGTAAAGATAAAATTTGTTGCAGGACATTTTTTAGAGAGATAAAGTTTAATTCAAGCAGCTTCGTGTTTTTCGAAATACATGTGTTGTCATGGAAAAGTAAAAGAAAGTTTAACCGATATTTCGTTTCTGCTAGAATGACGAGAAATGGTGTACTTAATTAACGTGGAATAATTTTTTTTAAGAAAAATATTTTTATGTTCTATCCAGACAAAGAGCTGATCCGAAAAAAATGCATTTTATATTTTTGTAAAAAGTTGCTAAAATAGTATAAAATATTGAAAAAATGACACAACTGAAGCAAATTTTTCTCCAAGAAATTTAAAAATGGTTATTTGCTATTTATTTTTACAAAAAATAAAAAAGGATCTAAAAATAACATTTAATGTTATTGTGCAAAGTTGCTGAAATAGTCTGAAACTATGAAAAAAATGACACTTAACCCGTGGTTAACTCACTTGCGGGAATATGTATCAGCAAATTTTCCAAATAAATGTCTCTTATCACTCGGTAGGTATAAGCCCCCCCCCCCCCTACGTTAAATATATCCATTAGGTACTAAGTCATGCCACGCAGGGACCAGCTTCATTCGCCTCTTGATGTTCGTGAAGTTTACTTTCGAAAGTTAGGCTTGGTCAAAATTAACTCAAGTCTGGTTTCATAGTTTGTGAAGTGGGTGCTTTGGAAAAAAGGAATTTTGCCTGATAATCTTTTTTTCGTCTACATTTTCTCTAGAGGTGAGTAATTTTAAATAGTATTTATGAATTTTTAATGTAAATTTACCAAAAATCATACCTATGTGTTAATTACGTAAATTTGATAAATTCTTGATTTTTTGTATTAAAATTTTCTTAAAGTTTGAGGCTTGTAAGTTTAATTCATTGAAAACAATTATAAATAATAGTAAAACATAAAATTAGTAAAAATTCGCTTTTATTATTATTTTTTCTTTCAGAATGGCCGGCGCATCAACTTCTGGTTATAATTTGTACAGCAGCCGAGCGATTGTGCGAACACTACACACTTCTAGATTAATTTTAATGTGTAGTTGGTAATTGTTATTGAAAATATGTACTTTTATCTTTAATTTAAAAAAACTAAAGTACAATTTCGATAATTGCAAAGAAATTACCATTTTTTGAGAAAAATGACATTTCAGAAAATTATGCACGAGTTATTAAAATTAAAAAGTGCGAAATCTCAAATCGCACAAGTGTGGTAAGCACGTGTGCGTATAGTGATAGGAAGTTTAAAGTGTGAAAATTAGTAGATAAAAAAATGTTACCAGAGTGGTCTAATAGAAATCTCGAATTCTGATGAGAGTAGGATATCTGATTCGTAATGCACGGATATGGCTGAAAGGCTCTAAAATCAGCGCAAACAATTCAACTTTTAAAGAAATAGTTTACGCTGATTTTATTATTTAGTAAGAGTTGCGCGTGTCCACAGGTGCTGGCTCACACTAATTTCATCTACAGATGATGAAGGAACACACAAACGAAAATCCGAAAACAAATGCGCTCCCCTATTTTAAACCGGACTTAAATAATTCTCCGGAATATGGATAACGAGCACTATTATCATAAATAACTATTTTTCACCACTTTTTCGGTTTCGGGGTAACCACTGGCATTCTAGTATGCCAGTGGTTTGTCAGTATATAGTAAAAAAAGGATCAATTATGTTGCAGAACATTTTGCCCAACGATAATTTGATACTCGAGATCATAATTATCTGTCCATTCGGATGAATTTGATCTTATTTTTTGGATTATTTGTCAGATTAAACAAAATGGCCGGCAATACTTGGATCCAGTATCATAATGACATAACCTAAACATTGTATCTAACTGTACGCAAGTGACAACTACAATTAACAGGTGATATTTTCTAATATCGGATTTCGTTATCTTTGTAACTTGTCAAGTACACTGCACGACTAGCAACC
Source organism: Belonocnema kinseyi (assembly GCF_010883055.1). Taxonomy (NCBI): domain Eukaryota; kingdom Metazoa; phylum Arthropoda; class Insecta; order Hymenoptera; family Cynipidae; genus Belonocnema; species Belonocnema kinseyi. Next base: position 92,057,429 of record NC_046658.1, on the reverse strand, counting down.
GTAAAAAGCTTGTATATGAGCTAAAGTACTCTTAAGAACGCCAGTCATTTTATTTCGACTACATACATGATCCCGAATCAGATCATTATGATCTCAAAAGACGATCATTCATTCCAGCTGATAAAAATGTTCTTGAATTTGATCTCATTTTTGTTGCATATAAAAATGCAATTTATTTTGGTATCATTTTGAATACTTTTTTTTACTGTCAGTACTGCGCCAATGCTGGGACGCCAATACCGCCAAGCATTACAAGCCAATACTGGCAAAGTACTGGATTAGCACAGCCAGACAGTACTGAAACTCTGGCTGGCTGCACTGGGCCAGTGGTGTATATCTACCTGGGCAACTTGTAAATTTACATCAGTGACGTATTTCTTTATGCCTCAATCAGTGACTATTTCTTACTATAGTTAAAGTTGAATTGATTTCACAAAATTCTATATATTGGCCAACAGTAAAAGTTGTGACTGACAGCATTTTCTTAATAATTTCAAACACTTAATGTACCCAATTTCATGCAATTACGTGAAGATTAAAAAAAAATCAGGGCCGGCACATAGAGTCGGCTATTTTTGAACATAAAATTAGAAATCAAAAGGGATTGTAAGAGCGGGAGTATGCAGTGGATAGACAAGAGGGGATGAATGTCTTTTGGATTCTATCCTCAAGTATAACAACAGCAGTACAATCTTTTGAAAATGTATACTATTTTTATTTAACAGATCAATTTTACACCGAAAAACTGGGAATGTGCTGAAATATACATAAGAAATCTACGGCTGCTCGAGAGCGAGAGGAGGAGGAGGACCTAGTCTCTGATGAATAATACTAGTACACTCATTAATGGCCCAACGAAGAGCTTGCCCGCTAAGACCTGCAGTACCATCATACAAGACATTCCTTTGAGGTCTTGTTAACAGGATGGGCCAACCAACTTCAATCACAGTAACATCTAACGTTAGGTTTACAAAAACAACACTAATAGGGTTTTGAACGATCTCCTTAACACTATAACCAAAGGATAAAACTTCAAACTTTTTCCTAGTGAAGAAGTTAAATCTTTCTAAAATGTGAGCAGGCGCTACGACAAGATACGGATGTATTGCCCAAGCACTACTACTAATAGTTGCAGGACCGTGTTCTAAAATCAGGACTTCTTCAGGGTTTTGATCACGCAATGTATGTACACGCTGCCATACATTTCCCATTGCTATAAAAAACCATGGATGCCCCGGAATATGGCTTGGGTCAGGGGGCCACGTTGGCACCGGGCGGCGGCGTGGCTCAGGTTGACGGGAAGGCTCATCAGCTTCATTATCTGAAAAATATACAGGAATGCTAGAAATTAATTTCTTATTATCATTATCATTATCACTTAAAGAGAATAAAAAAACCATTACCCTCTATAAACCACCCCTTCATGGGAGATGATTTAGGAAACTGGTAATTTGTACAGAAAGAAGTTTAATCGAGTTTCCAGAACAATTCTCTTTGCACTAATAGGTCCTAGAGATACCCTTTGTTCGAAAACTCAACAAAATCTTTTGATAACGAATTTTTTTTCGTTATTTTTTCGAAATCTTGGTAAGGTTTTATTAAAAAATTTGTCTAAACAATTACATTATTTTATAACTTTCAATAAATTTCACAAATTTTATAAATAATGAAATTGTGAAAATTTTACAAGTTTCATAAATGTTGAAAAATTTTGTCAAAAAATTTATAAAATCATTTTCTGCAACTATAAGCAAAAAATAACTTTTTTGCTTATTACAAAATGGATATATTTGTCTACTTGGACAAAAATTTCGATGTTTCAAATTAAAAATTTAGCTTTCAATTTGAAAATTCAACTGTTATATTTTTGACTTAGAATTCATATTTTGGGTTAAAACCTCTTATGTTTGGTTTAAAATTTAATTATTTTCTGGAAACATAAACGGTTTTCCTGAAAAGTAATCTTTTTTCATTAAAAAATCAACTGTTTTATTACAAATACATCTATATGCGTAAAAAGTTCGATCTTTTAAAGAAAAAATTAATCTATTATATTTTTTACTGAGAATTCGTCTCTTTCGGTTAAGAATTATTCTGTTTTTTTGAAAATTAAATTATTTTGATCAAATTTGAACTATTCTTCCATCAAGTAATGTTTTTTTTAATCGAAAATTCAACTGTTTGTTCAAAATTCCTCTATTTGGGCAAAAAGAACCATATTCTAAATGAAAAATTCAGTTTTTAATTTGAAAATTCTACTATTATACTTTTGAAACAAAATTGATCTCTTTTAGTTGAAGATTTTTTTATTTGAATAAAAATTTAATAATTTCCGTAAACTCAAACTATTTTTCTAAAAAATCATCCTTCTTCGCAAAAAATTAAACTGTTCTTTAAACATTCGTATTTTTGAATATAAAACTTATTCCTATGGATTGGAAATTCGTTTTTCCATAAAAAAGTAATAATTTTCAGTTAAAAATTTGTCATTTAGGATTGGAAATTCATCTTTTAGTTTAAAAGTCATGTTTTATGGTTTAAATTAATTCTTTTCAATCAAAAAGCATATTATTATCCTTTAGGTTCTTAATTAATATCTTTTGATTTAAAGCTCCACTATTTTGTAAAAATGCTAATTATTCTTTTGAAAATTCAACTATTTTCACTTCGTGGGTTGAAAATTGAACACTTTTGTTAAAACTGCATATTTTTTGTCTGAATGTTGAACTATTTGCTTGCAATTGAAACTGATTGGTCGATATTAGATTGAATAAGAAATTAAACTACATATTTCAATAATATAACATAATAATTTATATAATCAATATATATTAATTTTTTAATTCAATATATTTTTATATAAAATATATTGATAATAATATTTATATATATAAATATATATAAATATAATTTATTAATTCAATATAATAATTTTTAACCAAAAAAGATGGATCATTGGTCAAAAATAAAAAAGGTGGAGTTTTCAAATGATTAGCTGAATTTTTAATTCAAAAGATCGAACTTTCTGTTCTAGATCTCTCAATTTCTGATCTGTATAAATATGTAGGTACTTATCAATTTAAAATTCGAAACTTATTTCAAAGGCCTCCAGGGCCAACGCTGATTGGCGAGAACCATGTATTAGCGGTTAATAAACCAAATAAAAATGTTTTCAGAGTTGTTACAATTATTTGTTAGATAAAAAAAATTATAATATACTAACGTGGAATTATAGAACTTGAAGCAGAGTCGTCATTACTTCCGAGCCGTGTTGATCTTCGAGATAATGCTGCATCTGTAAGATAAAATATAAAGATTCTTATTTAAGAATTTTTGCAAGGAACTACTCAATAAACTGGAAATTGGAGACCCCAAAGCTCCCATCATTACACACGTGCAAACAGGATTTTTTAAATTTACAACATGATGAGTACAAATATGGACAAGATGACATTCAAGTAGATTTAAAAAAAAGTTCAGTTAGGTGTACTGAATGCCTGTAGATTTGACCTAACATTGAGTAAAGTGTACAAGAGATCAGAGAAAATCAGTAGATTTAACTGCAAATCTGGTTAAATCTACTGAAAAGTTATGTTGTCTGAAATTGTGTACTAATCGTGTTGTAAATAATACGGATTCTTTTTGTTCTTGTAAGTTTCAGACAAAGGTGTGCAAATTTAACCATTTTTGCCCGTATATTGGATTCACCATTAGAATTTGTAACTTTTGAATTTAAATTTGAAATCGCCGAATCCGAAAACCCCCCTTGCACTAAGTTTTATGGAACTATGACGAGAAATCGAATTTTTGCCACTTTTATTGGATTTTAGCACACTGTGTGGTCGCTAGCTGTGCTTCAGTTGGGTGTTCTGGTTGAATTCAGATACGTCTGGATGGATGCAGTATTATTTTAAAACTTATCTTTGAGTGGCCTTTAAATGTACGCGGAAAAAACGCCGTCGAAAAAATTTGGACATGAACTGCATTTTTTCAAAACAGTCATGCTTAATTTTAAATAACTGGAAGCTCAGTAAACCTGAAGAAGTGCTGAAAAAGCACTCACAAAATGTTCAATCACAATTTATACGCCATGCACAAAAGTTATCGAAGTTATTAAAAATTAAGCAAATTGGCACAAAAATCTCAAATGAAAAAAATTTGACAAACTTTATATATTTACATCAATTTGACAAATTCTCACGAATTTCCCCCAATTTAATAAATTTCATTAATTTTAATAAATTTTCACAAATTTTAGAAATGATTCTGCCGTGATTTGGAAAAACACCATTTAATGCAAATATTGGCGATTTGTGATTTTAAAAAAGCGTTTCAATTGAGGTGACGGATGCAACAATTCGACAAGCAGTCGGTATGTAATCGGTACTCGGTGTGTATTCTCAATATATAAGCGATGACTATAACCAACGCACTTGGTACAAACAGCAAAAATGTTTCTTTTTATTTAATAGCAAATTTATTCCGAACGAAAACCACGTTTGGCCAACTTCGACCTGTGGGCGGAGCACTGCAGAAACAGCGTGTGTTGACTTCAACTCGCTGTTATTTTTACAATTTTCGACCGATTTTCTTCAAATTATCAGGAAAACTTTCTCAAAGTCTAGTGAACGACTTTCTCGCGACAAGTTGTTTCAACTAACATTTTTTCGATGGCCGTCCTACTAGTCGAAGTTGGCGAAACGTGGTTTCCGTTCAGAATCAAATTGCTATTTAATAAAAAAACAAACATATTCCCTTTTTAAACAAAGTGCGTTCTTTATATTCATCGGTTATATATTGAGAATATAGCATACAAATTACAAGCATTTTTATAAACAAACGGCTGGATTATCGCGAGTTGTGTTTTCCAAAACATAGATTTTTGACCGGAAAATTTTCTAAGTTTTTATTGTTTATCTTGAGTAATAATAGTCGAATGAAAAAGTTTCATCAGAAAAATTTGTCGGCGGGTTCAAGCTGAAGACGAAAGTATATTTTGTTTTATGTTTCGACCACTTTTTTCATCGATAGATTTTCCTGGGTGGACAATACTTCTCCGCGGTTTCGAGCGCTTGTCGAGTTGTTTCATCCGTTACCTCAATTGACCCTTAATAGCAGCCAAAAATTCGAGCAAACGCCGTCACGGACATTAAGGGTCTTTACTAAAATATCGAGAATCGTCGTATCTGTATTTATGATAAGTTAACAAATTCTGAAGTATTTTTGTATACCTGTGTTTTTTATCATTTATAACGATATTGTAGTAAAAAAGCGAATTAAAATAATTGCAGTTGTTAAAGGCGAAGGCCATTAGTTGGAAATTTTCAAAAGAAATTAATAAAATTGTACTACTGACAGTCGACGGTGTTCATTGTCTATTTACATCTCTAAAGAAGTTCTCGTTATAATTTATTTGATTTTTATAATTTGTTAAATTTATTATTCAATATGGAAATTTGTGTAAAGATAGTAATTTAATTCAACGTGGACATGTAAAAGATTCATTTGGTAATATTTTATTCGTTTGTTAAATTATCTTCAGTTATAATCCAAGTATGTTAGAAATATTTTCATTGTTATTTAACAATTTCGAGTTTTTCTGATACTTCATATCTTTGAAATTTTTGTACACTTAATAAATAAACATGAATTTATTCCGCTAGAATTTTTATTATCCTTTATTTATGTAAAATGAAGACAGTTATAAAATTATCATCTATATATTTTCGGCTAATAAAAAAGTTCAAATTAAAAGTTATCATAACATTAACATCTAATTTGCTGATTTAAACACCAGTTTAAAAACATAAAAGAATGGTTGATATCATTGACAACAATATAAAAAGTGTGATTAATTATCAATACTTAAAATTGATGAAATTCAAATTGAAACTCGTTTAGATTGCAGATTTTTTTTTGGTATAGCTTAAAACTTAAACAAAACAAAAATACGTATAAAATTAAATCTCATCGAGAGACAATTTTTAATTGTAACTCTTTATAATAGTAAAAATTGAATTGTCAATCGTTACAATTAAACATTTCCTTATTCAAAACATTTATAATGACACACTATAATAGCTTAATGTGAAAACATAAAAAATTATGCAATTAAAATTATTAACACCTCAAATATAATAAATTTAAAAGATTTAAATGTGACAACTATTCAAGTGTGATCTTTTAAATTATCACAAATAAGTAGTTCATATTTATGCATTTTTTACAATTTAACAGCTTTCAATTGTAAATCTTTAGAAATGAAGAGCATTAAATTTTAAATATTTAAAATTTAAGAATTTTTTCTTGTAAGCCTTTAAAATTAATCTATCAAAAAAAATGTACCATATTACATACTATCAAAATGAAAAATTTTTAGATTGAATAATTTGTAATTCCAAAATTTCAGGACATTGAATTACAAGTATGTTAAAATTACAGACATTTAAAATGCAAATCATGAAGATTAAAGAATTTGAATGATAGATCTTCAAAAGAGTTGAACTTTAAATTGTAAATCTTTAAAATTTAAAAATTATGTGAGATCAAGTTTTACCAAAAAATGCTATAATTTGACAGGTTTACATGTCAAATTTCATGAATATTAAAGACTACAAATTAAAAATTCTTGACTTTTGATCCTGAACATCATCATAATTGAAGAATTGTTTTTTATGCATCCTTCAAAATAAATGAGTATTTAATTGTAAATTTTTAAAATTGAAAAATTTTTGACAGCAAACTGTTACAATTTCAGATTTTTCCAATTTAAGTCTTAAAAATTGAAATTATCGGAAAAATGTTTAAAGTTACATACATTTAAAATATGATTATTGAAATTTAAATAATTCGTGACACCACATTTTAAAAATGCAAGAATTGTCAATCGTAACTCTTTAAAAGTATAGAACTTTGAATTGCAATTTTTTTTATATTTAAAGAGTATTTAATTGTAAGAATTTACAATTAAAAATTGAAAAATTATTCCTAACAAGATTAATGATATGTAATATTTCACAATAACTATCATTTCATGGCGGAAGAATAATTTGTGATATTTCAATTATTAATATTCTTCTACCATAAATAGCGTTTCCTCAAATTCTGGGAGGCCTGTTTCTGAGGTCTGTAATTGGAAGAGAGCCATAACGGTTATTTAAAGTTACTGGTGAATTACTGTACGTCCCCAACAATTTCCACAAATGTCCATAAATTGCCACAAATTTTCATAAACTTCCATAAATTATCATTAATTGCCACAAATTCAATAAACATTCATAAATGTCTCAAATTTACAGAACATTTTTTTCTAACGAGGTTTAGTAGTTTAATTTGAAAATGGGGTAAGCTACAAAATTTCTGTTTAAAGAAAAATTTGTTCTATTAAATTTTCTATAAGCACATGTACTTTTAAAGTCAAAAATTGAAACTCGCTTGAAAGATCTTTACGGGGCATTGCCGTTCAGCGAAAACAATTGATTAGGGGTGAAGGAACAAAATTAGAATTTCTTTCTGAATCCAGGTGTTATTTCAAAAAACTTATAATATACTAACTTTGAATAGCCACTTTTTTACGCTGCCTCGTTACTGGAATCCCACGATGTCGCTCATCAGTTCCAGCTGTAAGATATAATATAAGGATTTTTATTAAAGAATTGTTTTAACGAAACCCAAAAATTTCCTATTGATCCAAATTAGAGATATGTAAAACGTATTTCTAAATTCAGTTGATATTAAAAAAAACTGAGTGTTCAAAATTTCGATGGTCTAAACAAATTTGGAGAATTTGGGCTTTCTATAAATTTCCGTCAATCACCATAAAAGCTTTTCAATTATCACAAGTTTGCAGAAACCTTCCATAGCTTTTTAAATATCTGAATTGTACAAAAATTTAATTTGTTTTTAACGGGTTTTTCGGATTTACTGTAAAAACGCCAACGACGTTCAGCGAGACCTATTCATTGTCGGTCGAGAAATAAAATGTATATTTTTTCTGATTCCCAGCAATTGTTTGTTATTTCAAAAAATTATAATATTCTGATGATGTGAAAGCAATTAGAAACTATAAATGATATATATGTTATTCTTGCACTAAATAAATTAAGAATACCAAGGAAAGCATTTCGTACTTTAGTAAATCGATTTTATTTGGATAAAATTATAAAAAGTTTATTTTATTCAAAGATTAAAAGATTAGAGTACATATCTCTTTAAATTTCTCCTTATACTGAATTTTTCTATCTGATCAATGGACTTGACACGTTTCGTTAGAGTGGGGTTAATATAACACAGAAAGAACAGAATTGAATTTTTGTCCCAGTTAATTTTCAAGTAGATAAAGTGGAATTTTTTCGCATCGAAACAAAACAAGGTTGTTTAAAATTGAGAAATAAAGCTAAAAAAACTGTCAAAATAAAGTTAACAGAACCTTTTCAATCTAAGTTACTCAAGGTACTTCTTTTTTAATTGAATTTTTTTACCATTTTAAAGCAACTTCTCCGTTTCCATTTTTAACAGTAAATTTTCCTATGAATGAAATCGCTAAAAGAAGTTTTTAAAAATGCTATCTTTTTTAAAATTAAATATATTTTAAGATTGTTCACTTATCTTTAAAACAAAAGAACAGAATTGAGGGAAATGTGATCCTGGAAAATCTAAGTCTTGATTGATTAAAATTATTAAAATTCAGCTAATTATAAAAAAGTTTCAAAAAATCTACAATAGGAAATATAATAATTAAACAAATAACTATTTTCCGTGAGTCGGTAACCTTATTCAATAAAAATAATATTTTTTTTTATAACAAGCAACTGATCATATAATTTCAATTTTTTAAATCATGCAAAACATATTTTTCTTTCAACATTGTTTGCAAAGTATAGAACGTAACAACTTTCCTACTATCATCTGCTTTTCTATAACACCCACCATGATTCTCCACACTTCCCTTTATTTCCCATCAGACCCCTTCCATTTCTTCACTTCCTTTCCCCCTCTTGCATCTCCTTCCATCCTTCCATTGCTTTCTTTCAATTCCCTCCTGACCCTTCCTTTCCTAGTATTCTTCTCAGCCACTCCTCACATTTTTGATTATCCGCCTCTCTTTGATATCATAACCTCCGACCCTATCACCCTCTTTAATAAATCCTTCCAAACTTGCCCAACATCCCATCCTGATCTTTCCTTTCCCACTATCCTTCTCCACCATTCCCCTCAATCGCAATAATTCTCCTCCTTTCAGATCCTCCCTCCCAAACACTGATTGAGAGCATGTGATACCTAGAAAATTACAGATTTCACTAGCGTTAGGTTCCCTCGGCTTTTTTCCTACAATAATAAAGATTTTGTCTTAAAAATTTGGGAAATGATAGCAAAAAGCTTACGGACGTTCCCTAACTCTTTGCTGTTTTTGGATTATTTCAGAAAAATTTAATTTTGCCAAATTTCTTAAATGTGTGGTACTTAGGATTTTACCAGTGTTAGATTCCCTCGGCTTTTTTCTACAATAATAAAGATTTTGTCTTTAAAAGCTGGGGAATTATAGCAAACATGCCAACGGACGCCCCCGAACTCTTCGTTTGTGGAATAATTAAAAAATTTAATTTTGCCTCTTCCCTCCCTAATATCCTTCTTCTCCATTCCTCTCCTTTACGATTATTTCCCTACTTTCATACCATCCTTCCCCAAAGACTTTTAAGAATTTTCTTATAGTGGTTAAACATACCACCGTAATTGATGAATACGACGAGGCCCAGAAGAAGACTTCCAAGGGCGATCTTCATTTTTCTTGTCAGATTTCGTAAAAGATAACTGGTAAATCTAGATAAATTTCAGCGCTATATAGACCTGAAAAATTCATTAGAATGCGGAAATATTCTAATCGGTGTGGCCCACGTGGTAAAGGCAGTAGAAAATCTAATCAGCCCAAACAAACTAACGAAATCGAAAACAGGGCTTCATAGACTTTGCTCTCGGTACTTCTATTAACACGGAAAAAAATTGTCAGCCAATGTTTAACAGGTAATTTTAGAAGATATCTAACTTTCTAAATTTAATAAAATGAAGAAACAACAGAAGTTTTAAAACTCTGTTCAAAAGGAAAAAAATAAAAATGATTATTATTATTATTTAACAAGAAAAATTCTCGCTAAGTTTTAAGTTTTTCACCTTTTAGTACAGTCGCGAAAATTCTGTTACTTGATCAATTTAATACATTTTAGCATTTACAAATCTTTTAGAATTACTTCAATTGAGTTCAATTCAAACCTGTAAACACGAAAAGATGAATTATCTACCAAAAATAATTAATTATCAACCAAAAGAACACATTTTCTATCAAGAAAATCAAATGTTTCAAAAAAGTTAAATTTTCAACTGATTAATAAGACCTTGAATAAAAAAAATCACATTTTTACCACAGAAAATTAACTTTTTTAATTAAAAAGACGATTTTCGAATAAAACAGTTTAACTTTCAACCAAGGAAGATTTTTCAGTCAAGTAGGAAATACAATTTTAACCAAATTCTACAATTTTTAACTAAAATAATGAATATTCAGCAAGAACAACATTTTTTTTCTTCGAAAAACTTAAACTTTTAAACAAATACTTGAATTTTCACCAAAAAAATTAATTTTCTACGAAACTATAATAGTTCATATTTCTAACAAAAAAAGATTTTAATGTCAAATATAAAAATGATTCGAATTACCTGAGTACATGTTTGGGCGTAAAATTTCCCTCTCTTTTGATTGCTGTTGTCAAAAAAGAGATTCCCATTTTGAAACACAAAGTTAACCTTGAAATAACCTTGAAGGGCAAGTTCAAGGTCTAATTCAAGGACAAATTCAAGGCCACCCCTGAATTCCACGTTAAAAGTTATTCGAAGGATGACCTTGATCTTTTTGAAAACATATTTTAGCTGCAAAATTATTTAGGTGTTTCGTTACTTTTTTGACACCCTTTATATTGCATTTCCAATACAGTAGATGGATATTCAACCATTTTCAACGACAAGAAAGTAATTTTTAACAAAGCAGTTAAATTTTCCACCAAAAAAGTTCATTCTCAAGAGAGAAAAGTTTCTTTACAAGGAACGATAAATTTTCTACAAAAGGCGAATTCTCTACGAGTTGAATTATACGTAAAAAAATGTGCCCGCCTCGCGGGCACATTTTCATCGCGTGCTACGCGCACGACTCGCCTCGCTCGCAAGTTTAAGCGCGCCTAGGGCGCACGAAGTTTGAATCTCGCGCTTCGCGCTCGGATATTTATTCTTTGCATTTGGAATGCTTGAAAAAAACTTTATCAAAAAGATCTCTTTTAGATGGCAGTATTTATATGCGTCTTCATATTCTGAATTGTCTACTTAATTAAGTATAGTCAAAGATTGAGTTTCGCAAAGCTCTGTAGGCTTTGAAGTACATATTCTCATCGAGACACTCACGCTGCACGCTCGATTTCCGGCAGACATTTGTAAACAGGTTTTGTTGAATTTGTCTCTCGTAACTTTCGTCATTTTTCCACACATTTTTTTTATTAATTTTTTTTCTTAAATGTTATTTTTCACGAATAAAACAAAAAGTACGCATCCTATCAAGAAGTGATTCTTAACGAAATTGTAGATCTTTTTTTTTGGCATAACAATTTTTGTTAATTCATCTTTTTTCGTATCCTACATAGTTTGTCCACAACATGGAATTTTTTATTTTTCCTTATTTTTTGTGCAATAAAAATTTGAATTTTCGATTTTTGAAAAAAATCGAAAAATTTGTTATAATAATCATGTAGGGCTTTCAAAAAGAAATGCTTTTCTTTTTTTGACTTTTTTGCATATCGTGCGTTATTTGGCTAAGAAGGTTGATTTTCAAGTGTTTTTGAAATTTTGTAAATGCTAAAACTCTGGTAAATTTTGGTTTTATAGAAAAAGTCATGAGGATACATTGTGCGTTTGATTAAATACTATGAATATCCGTACAGACAATATTTGAATTTTGAAAAAAGTGGTCTCAAAAATTTTCAAAATACGCTCACTTTTTGAATTTTCGCCCAAAATGGTTAGCTAACAAACTTGACCTTTATTTTGGGACATTAAAATAGTATACCAAAGGCCAATCCAATCTGTCAATTCTTTAAAAAGTTATCGTGCTGACAAACCAAATTATTGAAATTTGACCTAAAAAATATTTCCGGAATTGAAATTGGAATCGTGTTCGATCTCAAGGTTATTGAGCTATGAAAATATAGGGTTATATGGCCTAAGGTTTGATATTGTTGGGTCTCATAGTTTCAATATGTTTTTTGAGGTTAGAAAAACACGCTGACGTGATGGGGTAAAACAGGTTGCAGATCCTTTTTCAGCGACCCAAAAACATATAATCCACTTGGTCTGGTTTAAGAAACCCTTGCCTCATTTTTTTGTGGTCTTGTCTTATCAATTTATAAAGTATAAATTTCCAACCAAACATGCAATAGATTAATTTTCAGATAAAAAGATTAATCTTTAACGATAACAAAAATTTTTGTAAAAAAGTTAAATTTTCAAACAGAAGTGAATCTAAATTTGTTTAACAAATTGGTTCAAAAAAATAGTTCAATGATCAATATGTAATTAATTATGTATTCTGGCAACATTGTAAAATTTTGCTTTACAATCTTTTACATAGTTTTTAAACATTTTAGAAAATAGTTTTGAATATTTCGTGACATTTTTCAAATTTTCTCTTGGAATTCATTACAAAACAATCATTAAACATTTTTCCATGAATCTGAAGAACTTTTTTCATTCTCTTGACACCCTAATAGATTCAGTTATGCTACAAAAAAAATTCCGAGAAACCTTGAAAAAGATGAAATATTCCCGAATCTTTTATAATTATCAAAAGCTTCGCTTTTTTGAATTCTTACAAATAAGTTTTCGTTATAAATTTAATTTTTCTTTAATCTTTAAAAATGTAACAAAGTTTACAAATTATAGTGTGGCAGAAGCGAAATCTTAAGCAGAGAATTATTTTCCCTTATTAAAGAATTATTTATTCAGAAATTGTAATATATAAAATTGACTCTGCAGAAAATTCATAAATTAAAAATGTTACGTATTCGGGTAAAAGTCGCTCCCACTCCACATAATAGAGTGTAACGAAAGATGAAACCGCTCGTTCATTTTTAATGCTATCTGAAAATAAATGCTCTTAAAACGATTATATTTTCATCCCAAAATATAATTTTTCAACAAAAACTTAATTTTAAAGAAATAAGTTCATTTTTAACAAGAAAAAATTTTGTTAACGAAACTTTTTTAATTTAAAGAGAAAAGATGAATCTTCGAAACAGTTCAGCCGTCAACTTCAGAATATGAATTTTGAAAAAAAAAGAATCATTTTTTTAATTATTTCAATTAAAAATGAAAAATAGTTGAATTCGATCGAAAAAGAATGAGATTCAGCCCAAAAGGTGATTTTTAACGAAGAACATTCATTTTCCTAGTTTGTGGACAGTCCTTGAGCATTATTTAAAGACTTTCGAGTTTTCAAGGATTTCCAGGAGAGGGAAAAAGAGGAATTATTATTTAAAATGAAAAATAAAAATAATTTTTATTCACATGTTCCTCCTATGAAACGATTCGTAAAACATACTATAAATGAGTAATATTTTAACGAAGAAAAGATCTTTGGATCGCGTTTTTACATAGTTAGTTACTAAAAAATGTACTATTTGGCTCTCTTTTAGAATTTCTGGTTTGTAGAATTTAGATATATGACATTTAAAATTTGTACATAAAAATCGTTAATAATAAGTTTAAATCTAACCTTTCAAAAATATATAAAACTTTCAAACATGTTCTGTTTGTGATTTAACCTTTTCACTTAGATTACATCATTATAATCTTAAAATTAGTGACATAATAATTATTATTTAGAACAAATTATCTCAGCAATCTCTGTTCCAAAGATTTTTTTAATATCTTTGTTTTATTTCAGTACCCCGAGTATTTAGCTCACATACTATTTAGTTGTCCAACTTACACAGGAAGTACCTACATTCAAAGGCACAATTCGGCACTAAAGAGCGTTATTACCATCTCTGTCACTCTTACGGCATTAACCTTAATATCGCTCCTCTAAATGCTTCTAGGGAAATCGAGTCAATTGTCGAGAATGAGAAGTGTCGCATATACTGGAACTTTATATTCTCGACTTTCTGTTGCTCACTCGAGGTCTGACATGGTTCTTCTTGACTTTGAGAAGCGAACCATGTTTGTTATCGAATTTTTGGCACCAGCTGACAAAAACATCATAACCAAGGAGAATGAAAAGAAAGAGAGGTATCGAGAAATTATAAGGGAGTTGCAACGATTGTACCCGGAATATTCTGATAAACTAATCGTCCTTATCATCGGCGCTCTTGGAGGTGCCAAGCTTTCATTCGCTAATGGCCTGAAAAGCATCCCTGCGTGTCAACAATATGCAAAAACACTTGCGGGAAAAATGCAGAAGGCGGTAGTCCTTGGGTCGTTTCGTGTTCTTAGGGTGCATGAGGCTTTTGCTGGATCGTCGTTTTGATTCCGTTACAGACTGTAACCACCTATCTCACGGGCGTGAGACGTGGTTGTGGCTGAAATTTTACCGCGATTTCGCTGGGAGCGGGTGCAATTTTCCAGATTAGCACCCGCTCCCGGCGAAATCCTGCGGTTGTCCTTATGAGAAATTTTTAATTATATATATAAGTCTAGCCGCAGTGTCTCAATCCAAATTTATCGATAATTAGAATAATTTTAATAATTGGTGTGCAAGATATAATCTTGCGTTGCATCTACATAAAAAATGATATATCCGAGAATGTTCGTCCGTTTTTCAACGAAAATGCCTTAAAAAGGTTTCAAAGAGATGCATAATCTGTACCACGACAAGAATATACTTTATCTTCCTTCTATTCTAGATATTTCAAGAAACGATTTTGGCAACTCTTCAATCAGTTATGAGTATTTTTCAGTACTAGGTGCTTAGACGACAGATGCAAATTCAAATATGGCTCCAACAATCAGTTTAAATAGTAACATTGCTGGTGCTGTTGTTTTAAAATGTTTGCATGTACGCTGAAGAAAACCTAATGTTTTATTAGCAGCAACAACAATATTGTCAATATGCGAGTTGAATGTTAAACGACTGTCAAAAAGCACCCCAAGGTCTTCAATCGTATCAACCCTCACTAAATTTACTTTATTAATTGGGTATTGATAAATCAACGCAGCATTTGTTTAATTTGTTCAGGTTAGCCTGTAGAATTTCATAGGAGTTGACGCTAGATACAGGAAAATATAATGTAATATCATCAACATAGATTAAATAGTAACAAAGTAATCCCAAGAAGATATCACTCATAAATATAATGGAAAATAATGGGCCAAGATTTGAACCTTGAGGAAATCCTGATGTAGACCAAAATTTTCGAAAAAAATTCCCATTATATACAACTTCATTTTCTCTTTCCACAGAAAATTGCCGATCCTCCAATGTACACCGAAATCGGTGTCAAGTGAGTTGCAACAAATTTGAGACACACAGGTTCATTCGGAGAATCTAGGGGAAAAGCATCATTTAGACACTGTTTTTTCTCACCCAGAGCAATGAGATGTGTCGTCTACAAACTGTCATTCGCCTGTCAAGATGATTTTGTCGGGCTTTATTTAGGTGAAATGGATGTTAATAAACAGGTAAGTTATAATAATAATTACTTAACTTTTCGTTTCCTCCCATTTACCAGTGACTATTAGTGCCTTAGAATAAAAATTGTACTTGGCATGATATAATATGCAAATCTTAGGTTAGTCAAACCCAACATGACATTCAAATCACCAAGTTTAAAGTTATCTAATCTTGCACTTGCTGGTGTCATACATGAAAAATAAGGTAAATACAATAGTATGATAAACACAGAAATTTATTTTTCACGATCAGTATGGATGTAAAGCTTCATGAAACTTTAGCCTAATGAAAAGTTTGATGAAACATTGGGGGTTTAGTGAAACATTGTAATGTTTCAAACATAGCGGCTGGAAAATTCTAACTGATAAGATAAAATCTTAACCTTATCTTAGAGGCCAAACCGATCTGCCCATGCACAAAATAATTTCCCTTCTCATCCCTATGTTTCATGAAACATATGAAGCTTTGAGCTGAAATGTTTTCACATGAAAAGATTCCAGCCCTATGAATCTGAAAACAAAATGGTGATACCAAAGTTGATTAGTTCCTAGTATATCCAGCGCGGCATTAGTTGTCCCACCATTCCCTGCTTTTTTCATTGCATGGCATGGGACTAGACCACTTTTTAACAGTTTCTCAGTAAACAAAATGTTATTTTTATGAAAACCCCTATTGAAATTAATTCTATTTTATTTATGTAATATTTCAAAACAGTTTTTCAAGGGATTTATATAAATCCTAAAGGAGAAACATGAATTTAAAGGTCATCCAATAAACTTGCTAAAGTGGAATATAACATTTGAATTTGAATAAAAAGTTACAAATAATCCTTTCTATTTCTGAATATACAAGTTTATACCAGATTTAAACTTACCATTTTAGAGTTTAGTGAATACTTACATTTTGAAACTATTGAATGAATAATGAATAATAATAATTATTTTATTATTGCATTAAAAAGTCCCTAAAAAAGGAAAACTATTTTTCAAATGCATTTATACAGAAAAAATTACTTTTTACGAAGATATTAGAAAAATAGAACAAAAATTAACCGAATCCCATGCATTTGGTCAATTTTTATCCCCTCAGCATTCAACGAAGTGAAGTTAGCTAGTGATTGAAGTGAAAATACCTTATTGTGTATGTAGATAGCCATGACTGTTTCTATACATCCCGGCCTTAGTTTAAATCTCGACGGCCATGAATAATCTGATATTTGGAGGATGAAATTTGAGCTGCAACAAATTTAACACCAGCGTTTTTTTGTGTCAGACAGATATAATCTTAGTAAACTTTTTACGGAGTGTGACAAATCGAGGTCATAAATTTTACTAATTAATATATTATGATTAACTCTATCAAATGCTTTTGCTAGGACATTGTATACTACATCCACCTGATCATTAGTATCTAGAAGGACATGTACGTGCTGCGTAAACAATAAAAGATTGGTAGCAGCTGACCTGCGCCTTAAGAATTCATGTTGATAGTTAGATAAGTTATTTTGTATCGTATTGAAGATTATTTAATAAATCTGCTGTTCAACGAGCAGCATGAGCAGAAATGCGCATTTCGAAGATTTGTAAAAAGTTATTGATAAGTGATATAGGCCTGTAGTTCTTTACATTAGAAGCATCTCCACTTTTCAGGATAGAAAATATTTTGGTAGCTTTCCAGAGACTCGGAAAAGTTCTAAATATTAGGGCAAAGTTAAAGAGTATTGTAAGCGGTGTGACAAAAATACTAGAAAATTTTCCAATCAGTGAAGAAGGAACAGAGTCTAATCCTGATGCGCGTTTATCTGGAAGTTTTTTTATCACCATCAAGACATCATTTTCGGAGATCAAAGAAAAATCATCCATTACTTAGACTTTCAGGAGTTCTAGAATGCTGTTTGAGTCTATTTACAAAACCCCAAAAAGATGAAGTTGATACTATTATATTCTGTTCAGTCTTACTTATGTAGTTGTTGCAAGCAATCTTAATTCGTTTTTTTGTTGATTTCCTAATTTCATCATATTGTTGAAGATAGTTTTGTAGTTTTGGGGTTTGATATTTTTCTTCGTGTTTAATCATTAATTTAATATTGTTAATTATTTGACGTGCATACCAGGTGATACATATCATTCATCATGTTAATATTATAAATTGCGATGGATTTATCAAATTCATTGTAAAACATATCATAAAATTGCAAACAAACCAAGTCAATATCCTCATATGCTGAAAGTATTGTTCAGTCAAAATCAAATAAATCAATATATAATGAAGCGAAGTTACAACGTTTGAAGTTACATCTTGGTGATTCATTATTTCTAGCAATATTGGTTTAAAACTTATTTGAAAGCAGGTCAATTGTATAATTAACTGCAGGGTGATACGTCTCCTCCGGAAAAGTTGGGGAAAGGCATCTATTCATACCTTTTAGACTGTAAGTTAGAGAAAATCAAGTCTAAACATCTATGATTGCAGTTATTTACATTATTAAATGGTAGTAGTTAAGAAATGTTGCATAAAAGAGACAGAAGAGTTCTTTTATTATTACATATTCCATCAAAACAAAATCTTTTAATGTTGGGAACGTTAAAATTCTTCAGCAATAGGAACCTATGTCCCAATATATCACGAAAGGAGGCAAACAAAGTCTAAAAGTACCAAAATCATCCACTGCTGAATCAGGTGGAACATAAATTACTAATATTATAAAAGCAGCTGCATCAATATAATATTTTACACCCACTATATTGACTTGAGGGGTAGTATGCATAATTGAGTTTAAATCTCATTTGATGTTTGCGAAATTTTTAATCAGTGCAATTATTACCCCTCCTCCAGGTGTGTTGACACGATCATCTCTGTATGTATTCGATCTTTTAGAAGTTAACGCTATTATATCAAATTCATATAAATTGTTTGCTGTAATTAAGTACAGTGAAACTCTTTTATACCGCCGATTTTGGGGCTGACCTTGAGTGTGAATTAACTCATTGTAGCCCGTTCCGCCTTTGTTTATTCACGCTTGACTGCTCGCCTGACTGACAACCGCAGACCCCGCGGCCCCCGCAGAGTTCCTGTTATACAGGGGCGCATAAACCATGTATGAAAAGTAGCGGTTGCTACACCAACTGGGG